>NC_091284.1:680111301-680381301 GCF_032444005.1 Ranitomeya imitator | reverse complement strand
ACCTCACACCGACGCCGCCATAGAGAGCTGCATCCCAACCGCACACCGACATAGAGAGCTGCATCCCAACCTCACACCAACACCGGCATAGAGAGCTGCATCCCAACCTCGCACCAACACCGGCATAGAGAGCTGCATCCCAACCTCACACCGACGCCGGCATAGAGAGCTGCATCCCAACCTCCCACCGACGCCGGCATAGAGAGCTGCATCCCAACCTCCCACCGACGCCGTCATAGAGAGCTGCATCCCAACCTCGCACCGGCGCCGGCATAGAGCGCTACATCTCAACCTCACACCAACACCGGCATAGAGAGCTGCATCCCAACCTCCCACCGACGCCGGCATAGAGAGCTGCATCCCAACCTCACACCAACGCCGCCATAGAGAGCTGCATCCCAACCTCACACCGACGCCGCCATAGAGAGCTGCATCCCAACCTCGCACCGACGCCGGCATAGAGAGCTGCATCCCAACCTCACACCAACACCGGCATAGAGAGCTGCATCCCAACCTCACACCGACACCGGCACAGAGAGCTGCATCCCAACCTCCCACCGACATAGAGAGCTGCATCCCAACCTCCCACCGACGCCGCCATAGAGAGCTGCATCCCAACCTCACACCAACACCAGTATAGAGAGCTGCATCCCAACCTCACACCAACACCGGCATAGAGAGCTGCATCCCAACCTCACACCAACACCGGCATAGAGAGCTGCATCCCAACCTCCCACCGACGCCGGCATAGAGAGCTGCATCCCAACCTCGCACCGGCATAGAGCGCTACATCTCAACCTCACACCAACACCGGCATAGAGAGCTGCATCCCAACCTCCCATTGACATAGAGAGCTGCATCCCAACCTCACACCGCTGCCGCCATAGAGAGCTGAATCCCAACCTCACACCGACGCCGCCATAGAGAGCTGCATCCCAACCTCGCACCGACGCCGGCATAGAGAGCTGCATCCCAACCTCACACAGACGCCGGCATAGAGAGCTGCATCCCAACCTCGCACCGACGCCAGCATAGAGAGCTGCATCCCAACCTCGCACCGACGCCAGCATAGAGAGCTGCATCCCAACCTCACACCGACATAGAGAGCTGCATCCCAACCTCACACCAACGCCGGCATAGAGAGCTGCATCCCAACCTCACACCAACGCCGGCATAGAGCGCTACATCTCAACCTCACACCAACGCCCGCATAGAGAGCTGCATCCCAATCTCCCACCGACGCCGGCATAGAGAGCTGCATCCCAATCTCCCACCGGCGCCGGCATAGAGAGCTGCATCCCAATCTCCCACCGGCGCCGGCATAGAGAGCTGCATCCCAACCTCACACCAACGCCGGCATAGAGCGCTACATCTCAACCTCACACCAACGTCGGCATAGAGAGCTGCATCCCAATCTCCCACCGACGCCGGCATAGAGAGCTGCATCCCAATCTCCCACCGGCGCCGGCATAGAGAGCTGCATCCCAATCTCCCACCGGCGCCGGCATAGAGAGCTGCATCCCAACCTCACACCGACGCCGCCATAGAGAGCTGCATCCCAACCTCACACCGACAGAGAGCTGCATCCCAACCTCACACCGACGCCGCCATAGAGAGCTGCATCCCAACCTCGCACCTACGCCGGCATAGAGAGCTGCATCCCAACCTCACACAGACGCCGGCATAGAGAGCTGCATCCCAACCTCACACCGACGCCGCCATAGAGAGCTGCATCCCAACCTCACACCGACGCCGCCATAGAGAGCTGCATCCCAACCTCACACCGACATAGAGAGCTGCATCCCAACCTCACACCGGCGCCGGCATAGAGAGCTGCATCCCAACCTCGCACCGACACCCGGCATAGAGCGCTACATCCCAACCTCACACCAACGCCGCCATAGAGAGCTGCATCTCAACCTCACACCGACGCCGGCATAGAGAGCTGCATCCCAACCTCACACCGACATAGAGAGCTGCATCCCAACCTCACACCGGCGCCGCCATAGAGAGCTGCATCCCAACCTCGCACCGACGCCGGCATAGAGAGCTGCATCCCAACCTCACACCGACATAGAGCGCTACATCCCAACCTCACACCAACGCCGCCATAGAGAGCTGCATCTCAACCTCACACCGACGCCGGCATAGAGAGCTGCATCCCAACCTCCCACCGACGCCGGCATAGAGAGCTGCATCCCAACCTCCCACAGACGCCGGCATAGAGAGCTGCATCCCAACCTCACACCGACGCCGGCATAGAGAGCTGCATCCCAACCTCACACCGACGCCGCCATAGAGAGCTGCATCTCAACCTCACACCGACGCCGCCATAGAGAGCTGCATCCCAACCTCACACCGACGCCGGCATAGAGAGCTGCATCTCAACCTCGCACCGACGCCGCCATAGAGAGCTGCATCCCAACCTCACACCGACGCCGCCATAGAGAGCTGCATCTCAACCTCACACCGACATAGAGAGCTGCATCCCAACCTCACACCGACGCCGGCATAGAGAGCTGCATCTCAACCTCACACCGACGCCGGCATAGAGAGCTGCATCCCAACCTCACACCGACGCCGGCATAGAGAGCTGCATCTCAACCTCACACCGACGCCGCCATAGAGCTGCATCCCAACCTCACACCGACATAGAGAGCTGCATCCCAACCTCACACCGGCGCCGCCATAGAGAGCTGCATCCCAACCTCACACCGACGCCGGCATAGAGAGCTGCATCTCAACCTCACACCGACGCCGCCATAGAGAGCTGCATCCCAACCTCACACCGACATAGAGAGCTGCATCCCAACCTCACACCGGCGCCGGCATAGAGAGCTGCATCCCAACCTCGCACCGACACCCGGCATAGAGCTCTACATCCCAACCTCACACCGACGCCGCCATAGAGAGCTGCATCTCAACCTCACACCGACGCCGGCATAGAGAGCTGCATCCCAACCTCACACCGACATAGAGAGCTGCATCCCAACCTCACACCGGCGCCGCCATAGAGAGCTGCATCCCAACCTCGCACCGACGCCGGCATAGAGAGCTGCATCCCAACCTCACACAGACGCCGGCATAGAGAGCTGCATCCCAACCTCGCACCGACGCCGGCATAGAGAGCTGCATCCCAACCTCGCACCGACGCCAGCATAGAGAGCTGCATCCCAACCTCACACCGACATAGAGAGCTGCATCCCAACCTCACACCAACGCCGGCATAGAGAGCTGCATCCCAACCTCACACCAACGCCGGCATAGAGCGCTACATCTCAACCTCACACCAACGTCGGCATAGAGAGCTGCATCCCAATCTCCCACCGACGCCGGCATAGAGAGCTGCATCCCAATCTCCCACCGGCGCCGGCATAGAGAGCTGCATCCCAATCTCCCACCGGCGCCGGCATAGAGAGCTGCATCCCAACCTCACACCGACGCCGCCATAGAGAGCTGCATCCCAACCTCACACCGACATAGAGAGCTGCATCCCAACCTCACACCGACGCCGCCATAGAGAGCTGCATCCCAACCTCGCACCTACGCCGGCATAGAGAGCTGCATCCCAACCTCACACAGACGCCGGCATAGAGAGCTGCATCCCAACCTCGCACCGACGCCGGCATAGAGAGCTGCATCCCAACCTCGCACCGACGCCAGCATAGAGAGCTGCATCCCAACCTCGCACCGACGCCGGCATAGAGAGCTGCATCCCAACCTCACACCAACGCCGGCATAGAGAGCTGCATCCCAACCTCACACCAACGCCGGCTTAGAGCGCTACATCTCAACCTCACACCAACGCCGGCATAGAGAGCTGCATCCCAATCTCCCACCGACGCCGGCATAGAGAGCTGCATCAAAATCTCCCACCGGCGCCGGCATAGAGAGCTGCATCCCAATCTCCCACCGGCGCCGGCATAGAGAGCTGCATCCCAACCTCGCACCGACACCCGGCATAGAGCGCTACATCCCAACCTCACACCAACGCCGCCATAGAGAGCTGCATCTCAACCTCACACCGACGCCGGCATAGAGAGCTGCATCCCAACCTCCCACCGACGCCGGCATAGAGAGCTGCATCCCAACCTCCCACAGACGCCGGCATAGAGAGCTGCATCCCAACCTCACACCGATGCCGGCATAGAGAGCTGCATCCCAACCTCACACCGACGCCGCCATAGAGAGCTGCATCTCAACCTCACACCGACGCCGCCATAGAGAGCTGCATCCCAACCTCACACCGACGCCGCCATAGAGAGCTGCATCCCAACCTCACACCGACGCCGCCATAGAGAGCTGCATCTCAACCTCACACCGGCGCCGGCATAGAGAGCTGCATCCCAACCTCACACCGACGCCGGCATAGAGAGCTGCATCCCAACCTCACACCGACGCCGGCATAGAGAGCTGCATCCCAACCTCGCACCGACGCCGGCATAGAGAGCTGCATCCCAACCTCACACCGACATAGAGAGCTGCATCCCAACCTCACACCGACGCCGGCATAGAGAGCTGCATCCCAACCTCACACCGACATAGAGAGCTGCATCCCAACCTCACACCGACGCCGGCATAGAGAGCTGCATCCCAACCTCACACCGACATAGAGAGCTGCATCCCAACCTCACACCGACATAGAGAGCTGCATCCCAACCTCGCACCGACATAGAGAGCTGCATCCCAACCTCACACCGACATAGAGAGCTGCATCCCAACCTCACACCGACGCCGGCATAGAGAGCTGCATCCCAACCTCGCACCGACGCCGGCATAGAGAGCTGCATCCCAACCTCACACCGACGCCGGCATAGAGAGCTGCATCCCAACCTCGCACCGACGCCGGCATAGAGAGCTGCATCCCAACCTCACACCGACGCCGGCATAGAGAGCTGCATCCCAACCTCGCACCGACGCCGGCATAGAGAGCTGCATCCCAACTACTGAGCGTCTCGTCGTCGTCACTACTCTATAACCCCGCCCCGACCAGTCACATGGTGCAATGACGTCATCCGATCCCGGTCACATGACTGTGATGTCAAGGAAGGTCCTTTAGGCCCCCGGAATCTACACCTCCCGTTCGGCAGGGCGGAGCAGGAGCGGTGACCCTCGGGTCTTGGACTCGGTCGCCTCCGTGATAAGGTAATTTCCGCCAGATGAGTCGGTTCTTCCGTGGCTTCTTTATGAGCAGAGCACAGCACAAGGCCCTGCCGGACATGCCACCATGGCCGGGTAGATGTGACGCTGTGACCAAGTCCTGGGCACGTCCAGTGCATGCTGAGCCTGCGCCCCCGGGAAGGCACCGGGGACTACAACCCACTATTGTCTGTGCGGCCACTGCAGACTGAGCCTAGATCTTGCCCTGCGTCCCCCTATTTGGTTTCCCCTTTCTGCAGCCATTGCTGGCACCTTGGCTTCCCATAGAGGGGTGTGGGGTGCCCATCTGATCAGCGAGGGTCCCACATGTAGGACCGCCACCGGAGGGCTGGCTAAAAATTGTGCCACGTCTTCGGCTGTCAGTCCTGGATAACGCTGCGTTACTTCACCATGGACTGAGCCTATGGATGTGTTCACACTTGTGATCAGCACCACACACGAGCCCAGCCCGCAGGTCTGTGTATGGACGGCTCCTCTGTTCTAGCTGGGGGTCGCGTCCCCGTCTCCAGCCAGGGGGGGTGTGGCCGTGTCCCCGTCTCCGGCCGGGTGTGTGACGTCGATTCAGCGATGTCTTCACTGGTAACCAGGGTAAATACCCTCTCCTAGTGTATCCTCACCCACCCCCTGCAGACTGTGAGCCCTCGCGGGCAGGGTCCTCCCTCCTTATGTACTCGTGTGCCTTGTTATCTGCTCATGTTTAATGTATTTGTCTATATTTGCCCCGTATTCACATGTAAAGCGCCATGGAATAAATGGCGCTATAAAAATGTATAATAATAATAATAATAAACATCGGGTTACTAAGCGCAGGGCCGCGCTTAGTAACCCGATATTTACCCTGGTTACCAGTGTAAATGTACAAAAAAAAAAAACACTACATACTTACATTCCCGGTGTCTGGTCATGTCCCTCGCCTTAAGCTTCCCGCACTGACTGGTGAGCGCCGGCCAGCCGTAAAGTACAGTGGTGACGTCACCGCTCTGCTTTCCGGCTGTCCAGCGCTCACTGTCAGTGCAGAGAAGCACAGCGCCGAGGGACGCGACAGGAATGTGAGTATGTAGTGTTTGTTTTTTTTTTACGTTTACGCTGGTAACCAGGGTAAACATCGGGTTACTAAGCGTGGCCCTGCACTTAGTAACCCGATGTTTACCCTGGTTACCGGGGACCTTGGGATCGTTGGTCGCTGGAGAGCGGTCTGTGTGACAGCTCTCCAGCGACCAAACAGCGACGCTGCAGCAATCGACATCGTTGTCGTATCGCTGCAGCGTCGTTTTAGTGTGACGGTACCCTAAGAGTTAACCCCTCTCTGGAACTCTCAGCCAGGTACTAGAGGCTGGGCTCCATGAAAACCAACTGTACACTATAATAGATAAAAGCTCTGATTGCAGGAGAATGTCAGCAGATAGAAAGAGCAAGTCAATTGCAAACTTGTTTATTTTCATGTTGTTCTCGATCCGGAGGAAAATAATCAGACGTGTGAATAGCCCCATAGAATAACATTGGTCTGAGTGTGATCTGATGTTGGATCTCACTCAAACCAAAAATATGGTCTGCACAAGCCCGAACTGTCATTTCAGCAGAATGTCCCTGTCGGCCTCTAGCTCATCCCCTCCGTAGAACTTCATAAGCACCAACTGTCAACTAGCTCAACAATGGGAGAATCTCTGCTCACTGAAGACAGGTTTACCAAGGAATAGAGAGTTTACAGAATGACAGATCAATGCTAGAGGAGAAAGAAGCAGATTTCTCTAATAAGATTTTTTTTTACAAAGTTGCTTATTTTCATGTGTACTATTGAATAGAAAAAAATAAATAAATGATGACTGATTGGTAAATAGGGGCACAAAAATGTCAGGACCACTGCTCTATATGTAGGGATCTGTTCTTCTATCCCAGTCATTCTATCCATCCTTCCTTCTCCCTGCACTCAGTCTTTTTATTATCCCTCTAATGCCATCTTGTAGAAAGTGCACTGCTCGGTCATTACAGAGGACAGGAAGGACAGTGATACCATCTGCAAAGGGACCAAGATTCAGATTACAGAGAGGACAAAATGATTAAGAACTATCCTTATCAGTATGTTTGAGGGAACCTTATCATTACATACTGTCTGTGAAAGGACAGTTGGGGCACGGGCTGCCCATCTCCTGGGGTTTGCCAGCCCTGTAATAGAATTTGTACCATTCATAGTTTGCTTAAACGCATTAAGGGTATGTGCACATGTCAGAATTTTCTAGAAGAAATTTCCTGACAAAAACAGACATTTCTGCCAGAAATCCGCATGCGTTTTTTTTTTTTTTTGCGGTTTTGACGCGTTTTTTGTGCGTTTTTTCCCCAAATGCATAGAATAGTGGGAAAAATGAGAAAAAAACGCAAAATTAATGAACATGCTGCTTTTTTTACCGCAATGCGTTTTTTTGGTGGAAAAAAAACGCATCATGTGCACAAAAATTGCAGAATGCCTTCTAAATGATGGGATGCAGTTTCTAATGCGTTTTTATCGCAAAAAAACCTGAACGTGTGCACATACCCTTAATATAGCCGTTAAAATCAACAATTAGTCATGAAAAAGGTGCAATTAGGGAGAGACTACATTGAGTGGGGGTGCCAATTGCGCAGGACTATAGGGTGCCAACCCCCGCAGACAGGTAGGGGTATCTAGGCACAAAGTACAGGTGACTCGTAGTGCCTCCGTTCTGGGAAAAGGTGCAATATATAAAAAGTGTGCAAATATATCTGTAGCACACACCAGTGCATCGCGGCATGTGCAATACACTTGGACACATGCTATCGATTATCATTTGAGATTATTTGTCTAGTATGAAAGGTCTGTTGTTTGATTTCTCTTTTTCTTTCCTGCACGTAAGGACCCATTAGGGCGATTTAGGGAGAGCCTGCATTAAGCGGGGGCGCCATTGCGCAGGATATAGGGTGCCAACCTCCGCAGCAAGGCAGGGGATATATAATTTATTAGGGATACAGTGCACCCTGTATCTTTTTTTCTTGTCAAACAACTGGCACTAGTCCAAGGTCGTATGTGGTGTGGATTTTTTTAATCTAAAAATTTTTTATAGAAAATTATTAAATGCTAAGTTTTATTGAGTATACTATTCTCTAATACCGTATATGGTGTTTTTTTGGCGGTGAATTGGAAATTTGTTGCACCTTTATTCTATGATCTGTGATATAATACGATTTAAATAGCCCCTCCCCACCTCCACCCTTCAGTGTTTTTCCTGTCCCTATCAGGCACAGAAGCAGGAGAGACTTCTCTAGAAGATTTACCTGGATATTCGAGAGCAGAGGATCCCGAAGGCAGTCCTTGCTCCGGTGTGGGCTCCGGACCAATGGGGGTCTCGATGGAGGGACTCCGGCAGGATCGCAGCAAACCGATGGAGGTCCCTCACGCGATCCCGGTAGAGCTTTGCGCTCCCGTCAGCTGCCTCATCCCTTCATCAAAGGGGCTCTGAGGCAGTAGCTACTGCAGCGGTGCCGGCAAGTTCCGGGCCTGGGCTCCATGTGCCATGATCAGCAGCGTTCCCCTGAAGCTTCCAGCTCTAGCGGCATCTCCCAGGACTTCCGGTGCTTGCGTCGGAGAGGGCGTGCTGGGGGATCACTTCCGGGGGCGCTGTCAGCCGGATCTAGCATCGCTGGCGTTTCCGGCCTTCTGGTGCCCCAATATGGCGCTGGAATGAAGGGGAGAGCCCAGGACATGAGGACGCCGAAAGTACAAAGTCCCAGGCCAGTCTGCGTGCGTTCCAGAGGACGCATGCGCAGTTCGGCTGGGACCTTCAATCACCGGAAAACTGCAGCAGCTGAGCTTGGAAGGAGGACGGTTCAGATAATTTGAAGACAGGTGAGGTAAACTATTTAGACACGGTCAGTTGACAGCCCATTTGACCCAGTAGTCATGGAGGGTGCTAATCGTCAAGACGTGCAGTCCTCAGAGCTCGCCCCTGAACATGTAAGTGATACATAGTGGGGTTTATTTGGACTAGTCGGATACAAATGACAGCACCCTCTTATATGTCTATTGCTGGATAAAGAAGCGCCCAAGCGTACAACAGCGGTGACTAAGCGCAAGACTATTAGATGTCACTTATGCTCAAGCAGACTGCCAGAAGGACATTCTAAAAAACTATGTGACGGCTGTATGTCAGGAATACTCAAAGAAGAGCAGAGCTCCTTTCTAGACAGCATTAGAACGATGATCAGAGAAGAGGTACAAACTACGGTGTCATCTCTGATACCAGCTGAATCCCCCCGCCCTAAAAGACCCAGGTGGGAGCAGGATATTTTCTCAGAAGAAGGAGAGGTCTCAATTCACTCTATTTCAGTCTCTGTAGAAGGCGAGGGTCCGTCAACTTTGTTCCCAGAAGAGAGGAAGAAATATCGGTTCTCTTCCGAAAACACGGACATACTTCCTGCAGGCTGTTAGAAACACCATGAAGGTGGAAGAAGCCACAGAACCGCTAACAGTTCAGGATGAAATGTTCGGCGGGCTTAGAGCTCGCAGAAACAGAGTTTTCCCGGTAAATCACCACATAACGGAGATGATTCTGGAAGAGTGGGAGGACGTGGGGAAAAAACTCATAGTCCCAAGAGATTTTAAACACCGTCTTCCATTTGACCCAAATGAGACCAAAATATGGGAATTCGTGCCAAAAGTGGATATACCAGTGGCTAAAGTCTCTAAGAAGACAGCCATACCGTTCAAAGATTCGTCTGGACAAAGACTCTATGGACAAGTGATCAGAAGTCTCCTTAAAAAGGCCTGGGAGGCATCGTCCGCCATCATGAAGGCTAATATTGCGGCTACCTCAGTGGCCAGATCAATGTCTCTATGGGTAGAGAAATTAGAAGACCAGATCAACAATAAAATCCCTAGAGAGGAGATCCTAAAGTCGTTACCATTGCTGAAGATGGCGACGGATTTTATGGCTGACGCCTCAGCAGAATCAGTTCGTTTTGCAGCAAGGAACAATGCCTTATCTAATGCAGCAAGGCGGGCTCTATGGCTCGGGTCATGGTCCGAGGACACACAATCAAAGAACAAACTCTGTTCAATACCATTCTCCGGCCTCCATGTATTCGGACCTGTATTGGACGAGCTGCTTGAAAAAGCAGCAGACAAGAAAAAAGGCTTTCCGGAAGAGAAACCAAAGAGTACGCCATCCTTTTGTAGGACTCGTTCCCATCCCAGACAGGACTATAGAGGTAAGGGGAAAGGTGGACGATGGAGCTACCCGAAAGGGGGTAGAGGTACCTTCCAGCATCAAAAACCAAGAACCAACAGACAATGATGCCAGGACAGTAGGTGGAAGACTCCAATACTTTTTACAGGGCTGGCAAGAAATCACTTAGAATTCATGGATCCTAAGCACGATAGAACACGGATACCGGATAGAATTCAGCCAGTTACCTCCCAAGAGATTTTGTCTGACTCAGACCCAGTCTCCAACAGTCCACCAGAGACTTCTAGATGATATACTGGACCTTCTCCAGTTAAGAGCCATTATCCCAGTACCCAGCTCTCAAAAATTCAAGGGACTCTATTCAAGCCTGTTCTCTATAAAGAAACCAGGCGGAGAACATCGTATAATCATAAACCTACAACCACTAAATCAGTGGGTATCATACAAACAGTTCAAGATGGAGTCCCTCAAATCTGTTATACCTCTAATTCAAAAGGGCTCAGTAATGAGCACATTAGACCTAAAAACTGCTTATTACCAGGTCCCCATCTACTCCTCTCATCAGCAATATCTCAGATTTGCTATAAGAAACCGGGATCATATAGAACATTTCCAGTTCAGGTGCCTGCCATTTGGCCTCTCATCTGCCCCAAGAATCTTCACCAAGCTGATGGCAGAAGTGATGGCCTTCCTAAAGGCTGAGTCAGACATAACGATATCGTTAACGATATCGTTGCAACATCACGCTTTTGGTGACGTAGCAACGATCTCGTTATGTGTGACAGCGACCAACGATCAGGCCCCTGCTGGGAGATCGTTGGGGAATGATCAGGACCATTTTTTGGTCGCTGATCACCCGCTGTCATCGCTGGATCGGCATGTGTGACGCCGATCCAGCGATGTGTTCACTTGTAACCAGGGTAAATATCGGGTTACTAAGCGCAGGGCCGCGCTTAGTAATCCGATATTTACCCTGGTTACCATTGTAAAAGTTAAAAAAAAAAACAGTACATACTCACATTCTGATGTCTGTCACGTCCCCGGCGTCCACAGGGTTAAAACTGCTTTCGGCAGGAGCGCTGCTAATGCACGCGCTCCGGCCGAGAGCTTCCCTGCACTGACTGTGTCAGCGCCGGCTGTAAAACAGAGCATAGCGGTGACAATGGTAACCAGGGTAAATATCGGGTTACTAAGCGCGGCCCTGCACTTAGTAACCCGATGGTTACCCGGGTGCTGCAGGGGGACTTCGGCATCATTGAAGACAGTTTCAACGATGCCGAAGTCGTTCCCTTGGTCGTTGGAGAGAGCTGTCTGTGTGACAGCTCCCAGCGATCACACAACGACTTACCAACGATCACGGCCAGGTCGTATCGCTGGTCGTGATCGTTGGTAAGTCGTTTAGTGTGACTTAGGGTACCGTCACACAGTGCCATTTTGATCGCTACGACGGCACGATTCGTAACGTTCCAGCGATATCCATACGATATCGCTGTGTCTGACACGCAGCAGCGATCAGGGACCCCGCTGAGAATCGTACGTCGTAGCAGATCGTTTGGAACATTCTTTCGTCGCTGGATCTCCCGCTGTCATCGCTGGATCGGTGTGTGTGACACCGATCCAGCGATGCGTTCGCTTGTAACCAGGGTAAACATCGGGTTACTAATCGCAGGGCCGCGCTTAGTAACCCGATGTTTATCCTGGTTACCATCGTAAATGTAAAAAAAAACAAACACTACATACTTACATTCCGGTGTCCATCAGGTCCCTTGCTGTCTGCTTCCCGCACTGAGTGACTGCCGGCCGTAAAGTGAAAGCAGAGCACAGCGGTGACGTCACCGCTGTGCTTTCACTTTACGGCCGGCAGTCACAGTGCGGGAAGCAGACGGCAAGGGACAGACACCGGAATGTAAGTATGTACTGTTTGTTTGTTTTTTACGCTGGTAACCAGGGTAAACATCGGGTTACTAAGCGCAGCCCTGCGCTTAGTAACCCGATGTTTACCCTGGTTACCAGGGGACCTCTGCATCGTTGGTCGCTGGAGAGCTGTCTGTGTGACAGCTCCCCAGCGACCACACAACGACTTACCAACGATCACGGCCAGGTCGTATCGCTGGTCGTGATCGTTGGTAAATCGTATAGTGTAACGGTACCCTTAGGCTTAAGAGAAAGAGAGATCCTAATTGTTCCTTATCTGGACGACATTCTTCTTATAGCAGACGCCCCTCAACAACTGGAAAGACATCTGGCGACAACCAGGTCAGTCCTAGAGAATCTGGGATGGCTAATAAATCTAAAGAAGTCAAATCTCAAACCAGAAAGAAGGAAGCTGTTTCTCGGAGTGATCCTGGACTCCATTCAGGAAGATTCATACCTTCCGCAGCACAAACAGGAATCAATCAAAAAAGAGATTCAGGTATTACAGAAACAGCGGCAAACCTCCATAAGGAAGGCCATGAGGGTGCTGGGCTTGATGACATCATGCATTCCCAGCGTCCAGTGGAGTCAGTATCACGCAAGACCCTTGCAGCAAGAAGTCCTCTCACTATGGGACAGCAGAGACTCATCTCTAGACAAAAAGATGCTCTTATCCAAAGAGGCAAAAAGATCACTATCATGGTGGACCGAGAAAACAAACCTCGGGAAAGGAAGACCCTGGAGAACATCTCCATGTGTGAACATCACCACGGACGCAAGCCTCAGAGGCTGGGGAGCCCATATGGATGGAAGCTACCTGCAAGGAGACTGGCCGGAGTCAATAAGCAGCAGGTCTTCGAATTACAGAGAACTCAGGGCAGACTGGGAAGCCCTAAAGAGATTCCAGGGAAATCTAGGGGACCAACATGTCCGCATCTTCTCAGACAATTCGACAACAGTAGCCTTCCTACTTCATTAGAGAGGCCCAAGACATTGTCACTTACAGAGCTTGTCAGACACAATCTTCTCCTGGGCAGCGCTCACAGTGCAGTCAATAACAGCAGTTCACCTGAAAGGCACCGAAAATCAGATAGCCGACTTTCTGAGCAGGAAAAAACTATGTCCCACAGAATGGTCCTTTTAAACCACGAGGTCTTTCTTTCGGGAAGCCCCAGCGTTGGGTTAACTGAAGTAGATCTATTTGCTTCAAGACAAAATACAAAAACAGAGATATTCTTCTCTCTAAATCCAGAAGACAAGCCGTCAGGGATAGACGCCTTGGCCCAGGAGTGGGACATGGACCTAGCTTATGCCTTTCCACCGTTGGCTCTAATACCAAGAGTATTGAGAGCGATTCAGGAGAACCGAGCATCAGTAATCCTAATTGTACCTTACTGGCCCAAATGGTTTCCCTTACTGAGATGGATGTCCCTAGAAGAACCAGTTCATCTACCACTAAGACCAGACCTTTTGTTTCAGGGCCCTCTAGTTCACCAGAACCCGCGTCTACTATAGTTAGCAGCTTGGATCCTGAAAAGGAGATCCTGAGGTCAAAGGGCCTTTCAGAACTAGTCATTTCTACCATCCAAAATATCAGAAAGCCGGTGACTTCTGCAATATACAGGAAAATATGGAAGAAGTTCTGCTCCCAAAATACATCTCCTGTATCAGTATCTGAGGACCCAGATATTCCAAGAATTCTAGACTTTCTTCAATCAGGCTTTGATAAAGGTTTAAGACCCAGTATGTTAAAAGTACAAATTTCAGCTCTCAGTTCTTTCTATGACTTACAGTTGACCAGCCATCCCTGGGTAATGAGATTTGTTAAAGCCATTCAGCGTCTTAGGCCCACAATACGCAGCTCAGTACCTCCTTGGGATCTCAGCCTAGTCTTGAACGAACTTTGCAAAGAACCATATGAACCATTAGATCAAGCAAACTTGAGAGCAGTAACCTTTAAAGCCCTCTTAGTGGCAATAACATCAGCGAGACGTATTGGGGAAATCCATTCCTTCTCCATTAAAAACCCATATCTGAAGATTCAAGATGACTGCATCATCCTAAGACTGGATCCTGACTTTCTTCCCAAAGTGGTATTTGACTTCCGTAGAAATCAGGAGATCATTCTACCTACCTTTTGCCAAAACTACAGTAATGACAAAGAGTGTTCTCTGCACGCATTGGACTTTAAAAGAACAATACACCACTACTTGGAGATCACGGACAGTTGGAGAATAGACTCTAACCTCTTCATCCAGATGTCTGGAATAAACAAGGGGAAGTAGGCGTCCAAAGCTACACTAGCTAGATGGATTAAATCAGCTTATTAGTGCGGCCTATATCTCGGCGGGGAAATCCCCACCAGAAAGCCTCAGAGCGCACTCGTTGAGAGGAATCTCAGCTTCATGGGCAGAAAGTGCTGGGGCCTCTATGGACCAGATCTGCAGAGCCGCAACTTGGGCTAGATCAAATACCTTTTGTAAGCATTATAAGTTGGATGTCATAGCAAACCAACAAACTTCGTTCGGGAGGAAAGTCCTCCAGGCTGTAGTCCCACCCTAAAATAAGGAGTTATTTGGTATTTCTCCTGGTGGTGCTGTCAGGAGGGACGTCCTGGAAAGTAGGAATTAGTCCTACCGGTAATAGTGTTTCCAGGAGTCCATCATGACAGCACCCCATATATACCCTCCCTTGAGTTTCCTGTCTGATATGTGATGTAGACATGTGTAGAGAGGAAGTTCAATAAAATAGCGTTGCATCCATCCTGGTGTGGTACTTGGGAAAATCACTGAAGGGTGGAGGTGGGGAGAGGCTATTTAACCTCTTCTGTGTTCCTGTCCCTATCAAGGATACGAAGGACAACCTCCTGGTGGTGCTGTCATGATGGACTCCTGGAAACACTATTACCGGTAGGACTAATTCCTACTTTTTTGCCAAGCCTTATGTTCCTGTGCTGTGGACCATGCTTGATGGGCTTGTACCTCAGTGCCATGGATATATTATGTCCGGGAGTCTTTTCATTGTTTTGTGCTTATTCTTGGCTGTCTTTTCAGTCATTTATTTTATTTTGGCTGATTTACTGCTGGAATAGCTTATTCATAATACACTTCATGGAACTTCTCTCACATTCATAGAAACAAGGTCTAGAAATGTCAAATTATTTTATTTATTCATTAACATTTTATCTCCTGATAGCAGAAGTTATTCTGGTGCAGAAGCTTTTAAATAGATGCATTTATCCCATGGTTTGCAACGTTATCTTGAAAGGGTTGTTCGAGATTTTCGAGGTGGCAAACAGTAGGGAATGGCTTTAAAAAAAACAAAACAAAAAAAAACCTTTATTTTTTGGTACGGGGAGTGATTACATTCTGTTCATAAGTCACTGGACCTCCGCAGTAATGTTTACATTTACAAAAGGTGACCGCTGAGGTCAGTGATTGGCTGCAGCAGTCAGGAGACATTCATTCCTGCACAATCGGGGAGAACATATTAAAGGGGCATTCTTCAATATTGAGACCATCATTCTTTATAATCCATTTTCCTTAAGGAGGACTCCTATGAACTAGAATGGATAATCATCAGCATCTTGCACCCAGCTGGTGCACTTATACAACTAATATCCATGTAATGCTGCACTTTCCCTTCTGTGGCCATTTTAGGGGAAACCTATAATTGGCTACAACTGCTGATCGCTCTGGATATCACAAAGCTGAATCAGCTTCATTATAAATACTATAGGTTATAGCTCACTCATCACTTTGTTTCAATAAAAATGTCTTGTGCTTTCTAGTCCATTTAAGGGAATTATATTTCACATATAGATGCCAAATCAAAGTAAGTTTGCCAATTGATGTACCGTGTATCGGCACTTCGGACGTATCTGTAACTTTACAGGTAAGGGCAAACAGGATTGTAGGCGTATGTGTATGAGGAAGAATAAAAAACAGAAAAGCCTGAAAATGGATTCAAAACTGTCAAGACTTGTTGTTCATTTCTATTGTGAAACCACTTTGCTGTTCATACACTGCTCGAAAAATAAAGGTGACACTAAAATCCGACATCCTAGATATCTCTGAATGAAATATTCCAGTTGCAAATTTTTATTCATTGCATAGTGAAATATGTTCAGAACAATAAAACATAATTATCAATGTAAATCAAATTGAATATCCCACGGAGGTCTGGATTTGGAATGATACTCAAAATCAAAGTGGAAAATCAAATTACAGGCTGATCCAACATCAGTGGAAATGCCTCATAAGGAAAAG
Organism: Ranitomeya imitator; assembly: GCF_032444005.1. Lineage (NCBI taxonomy): Eukaryota > Metazoa > Chordata > Amphibia > Anura > Dendrobatidae > Ranitomeya > Ranitomeya imitator. Next base: position 680,364,764 of record NC_091284.1, on the reverse strand, counting down.
ATGCTCAGTAATGTTTGGCCTCCACGTGCCTTTATGACCTCCCTACTGTACAACGCCTGGGCATGCTCCTGATGAGGCGGTTGATGGTCTCCTGAGGGATCTCCTCCCAGACCTGGACTAAAGTATCCGCCAACTCCTAGGCGGTATGTGGTGCAACGTGACGTTGGTGGATGGTGCGAGACATGATGTCCCAGATGTGCTCAATCGGATTCAGGTCTAGGGAACAGGCGGGCCAGTCCATAGCTTAAATGCCTTCAACTTGCAGGAACTGCTGACACACTCCAGCCACATGAGGTCTGGCATTAACCTGCATTAAAATACCAAAGAGAACACCTTCACACTAAGACCAAAAATAATAAAAAATGTAAACTTTATTGAAACATACATGAAAATGGGGCAGTAACCACAAGTCAATAAAGTTTACATTTTTTATTATTTTTGGTCTAGTGTGAAGGTGTTCTCTTTGATATTTTCATATGGTTGTACCTTCATGACCTTGTTATGGATATTATTCGGTGTTTTCTTTTTTTTTTTTTTTTTTTTTTATTGTCCTGCATTAGGAGGAACCCGGGGCCAACCGCATCAGCATATGGCCTCACAAGGGGTCTGAGGATCTCATCTCGGTACCTAATGGCAGTCAGGCTACCTCTGGCGAGCACATGGAGGGCTGTGTGGGCCTCTAAAGAAATGCCACCCCACACCATTACTAACCCACTGCCAAATGGGTCATGCTGAAGGATGTTGAAGGCAGCAGATCGCTCTCCACGGTGTCTCCAGACTCTGTCAATGTGCTCAGTGTGAACCTGCTTTCATCTGTGAAGAGCACAGGACGCCAGTGGCGAGTTTGCCAATCCTGGTGTTCTATGGCAAATGCCAAGCATCCTGTTGGGCTGTGAGCACAACCCCCATCTGTGGACGTCGGGCACTCAGACCATCCTCATGGAGTCAGTTTCTAACCGTTTGTGCAAACACATGCACATTTGTGGCCTGCTGGAGTTCATTTTGCAGGGCTCTGGCAGTTCTCCTCCTGTTCCACAAAGGCGGAGGTAGCGGTCCTGCTGCTGGGTTGTTTCCCTCCTACAGCCCCCTCCACGTCTCCTGGTGTACTGGCCTGTCTCCTGGTAGCGCCTCCAGCCTCTGGTCACTACGCTGACAGACACAGCAAACCTTCTTGCCACAGCTCGCATTAATGTGCCATCCTGGATGAGTTGCAGTACCTGAGACACTTGTGTGGGTTGTAGAGTCCGTCTAATGCTACCACGAGTGTGAAAGCACAACCAACATTCCAAAGTGACCAAAACATCAGCCAGAAAGCATTGGTACTGAGATGTGGTCTGTGGTCCCCACCTGCAGAACCACTCCTTTTATTGCGTGTGTCTTGCTAATTGCCAATAATTTCATCTGTTGTCTATTCCATTTGCACAACAGCATGTGAAATTGATTGTCAAACAGTGTTGCTTCCTAAGTGGACAGTTTGATTTCACAGAAGTTTGATTTACTTGGAGTTATATTCTGTTGTTTAAGTGTTCCCTTTATTTTTTTGAGCAGTGTATATTCACTCTTTTGGGCGTTGTGTTTTCCACTTCTGGTTTTGAAAAACACCTGTTGGGGAAAAGAAGAAGGGGCATGTCACTTTTAAGGCAGTTCTGATGGAATCTGCTCCAAACTAGGCACTGTCCAATCAAAAGGATGTTAAAGATGGTTTAATGGGAAAAAAACAAAAACACTTAAACACAATCCAAAGACGGACCTTTTTCTGAAGCGGTTTTCACTGGAAAATTTTGAAAATTTTTGTCCACCAAAAAAAATTAAAAAAATCAGCGTCCACATGGTGTATTGCTATTTGCAAACAGTCTTTTTTTTTTAAAGCAGATCCCCCCCCCCCCCCCCAATCTGCCTGAAAAAGCGCACCATAAAATGAGCATGGTGCACAGCAGTGTCGAAACCTGGAAGTGGTTAAAAGTGATCTGCTCATTCTTCGGCAGCTTCCGCTCAGAAGCTGGCCGCTCTCTATATTTCACAGTAACAGACGCTGGTGGCAGAGCCGTAGCTGCAATGTCAGCTGGCGGTTTCCTGAAGCGGCTTCACCCTGGAGGACTTGGCGGCTGCGCTCATAGCCTTAAGGTACCGTTACACTAAACGATATCGCTAGCGATCCGTGACGTTGCAGCGTCCTGGCTAGCGATATCGTTCAGTTTGACACTCAGCAGCGATCAGAATCCTGCTGTGATGTCGTTGGTCGCTGCAGAAAGTCCAGCACTTTATTTCGTCGCTGGACTTCCTGCTGACATCGCTGACACCAGGGTAAACATCGGGTTACTAAGCGCAGGGCCGTGCTTAGTAACCCGATGTTTACCCTGGTTACCAGCGTAAAAGTAAAAAAAAACAAACGCTTCATACTTACCTTCCGCTGTCTGTCCCCGGCGCTCTGCTTCTCTGCCCTGTGTTAAGCACAGCGGCCGGAAAGCAGAGCGGTGATGTCACCGCTCTGCTTTCCGGCCGCTGTGCTCACAGTCAGTGCAGAGAAGCAGAGCGCCGAGGACAGACAGCGGAAGGTAAGTATGAAGCGTTTGTTTTTTTTTTACTTTTACGCTGGTAACCAGGGTAAACATCGGGTTACTAAGCGCGGCCCTGCGCTTAGTAACCCGATGTTTACCCTGGTTACCGGGGACCTCGGGATCGTTGGTCGCTGGAGAACTGTCTGTGTGACAGCTCTCCAGCGACCAAACAGCGACGCTGCAGCGATCCGGATCGTTGTCGGTATCGCTGCAGCGTCGCTTAGTGTGAAGGTACCTTTAGTCTGGCTACAACTTGATGAAGGATGATTAATTCTGTGTTGTGTGATGTCACACCTCCACTAATCCTAGTCCTCATTAAGTGTGATAATACAATAATTGGGGCATAGCGCATTCTGGTTTTATTGTCTTGTGTTACTTGCTTTCCCACTCCAATCTGCATTTCCACATAATCCAGACATTTCCCATAGACAGCAGCTCTTACCATGTGTATAGATGGAGTTTCTTAGTGCAGATTCTGAATTTCTTGGCAGAAAACGCTGGTCAGAATCTGCGCCTTTTTTGGTATGTGCACACGTTGCAGATTTTTGTGCGGATTTCTTCCTTTTTTTTCACCCCTGCAGATTTCTATTAGGGAATAGGTGCAGAAACGCAGCAGATCTGCAAAAAGAATTGACATGGTCCTTTTTTGAATCTGCTGCGTTTTCTGTGCAGATTTTTCCGCACCATCAGCACAGAATTTTTTTTTTTTTGCCATTAATTTACATTGTACTGTAAATCACATGCGGCTCTGTAGCGTTTCTGCGCAGAAAAAAATGCTGCTGATCTCAGGAAATCTGCAACGTGTGCACGTAGCCTTACATGGGTTCTGGCAACAGTTCTGCTCCAAAATCTACATAAAAATAGCTTCAAATACCCTTTTAATAAGCGGCTTATTGCTTTCAGTGAGAAATCACGCCTCTAGTGTACATGGTGTTTTTATTTATTTTTAAAAAAAAGCAATTTTTGAGCCATTGAAGTTTATTATATTGATTGTGGTTTTTGAACAGATACATTACAGACAGTAAAAAAAATCCACATAAATAAAATGTACATGTGAACATGCCCTTAAAGCCCTTTTACACCACTGATATGTACGGTAATCTGATGAGCAATGATTCAGAAGAATGCCTGATCCTGATCAGTGGCTGCTTATTCATCTACTTATTTTAATTACCCATAAAATATTGGTGTTGATCACGTTGTGACTGTATACAAATTGTTATATTCGCATACGTCCACCTGTCCGGTCACTGCAGTTGAAACAAGTCAGGACAATGAATCCGGGAACACTCGTTCCGGAAACCAGTAGATCGTATCCCAGAGAGGAGACCTGAATTTATATGGGCTTGTTCACACACTGTTTTTGCTGCAGGGTTTTTTTCACTCATTATTACTAGGATTTAGTAGGATTCAGAAATCTCATTCACTTTGCTGGTACTGTACAACGTTGAGTTTTTCCATGGCATAAATGCAGCATGTGAACAAACCCTTAGACGTTTCTAGAACAGCCTGTGGATTTTCCATAAATCTCTCTTAGGAGATAACGGATTTACAGTAACTAACATCTGGTTGCAGAATACAGAAGTATATGACAATCTCCGCTAACCGTCCATGTGAGCCCGGCTTCTGGAGGCACATTCTGGTTGGCTGCTTATATACCGATTGTCACAAAAATACAGCTTTCTGAGAATAAAATATCCCAGCCATGTGATGTCCACCTGCCTGCATCAGTCACAGGGGAAAAGAAGGATTAACTTTTCCAATTGTTCTTTGTTTTTGTATTTTTTGGCACTGGTGAAGGAATTATTTGTGTCCATCGTGTGTGCCTGGCTATAAAATGAGGTGTATGTCTGATTGGGGGATAATCCCAGTCCTGGTGTTGGTTTTGCAGTTATGCATCAAGCAATGTGCAAAGTTTATCCAAATCTTGTAAAGGAAAAGTGAAGTGGGTTGTGTATAGCAATAAATCAGACTGCAACCTTCACTTTTTCCAAGGGAAATCTGCAAATTGTTAATCTGTGAATCCACTCCACACTATTGCCTAACATCCGTCTCTTCCCTGGAGCTGTACAGAGCAAAACTGCACGTCATGTATGGCCGCTGCATCCAGACTTTTCTTCTCCAAGGGGTTTGAGTTGTACTGTAAGGCCACATTCACACTATCAGTGTTTGGTCAGTATTTTACCTCAGCATTTGCAAGCCAAAGCCAGCAGTGGGTGATAAATACAGAAGTGGTGCATATGTTTCTATTATACTTTTCCTCTGATTGTTCCACTCCTGGTTTTGGCTTACAAATACTGAGGTAAAATACTGACCAAATACTGACTGTGTGAATGTGGCCTAAAGGGTATATTCTTGCCAGCTAATACTTTTTATGGTTCACATTTATACAGCGCTCTCCATTGGTTTTCTTGGCCTAAAATGAAATGACTCCGAGTGCTGATTTTAAAGGGGTTTAGCACAGCCGCCAATACCAACAAATGTTTAGTCCACACAAGAGATGTCAATTGAATTGAATTTTTTTTTTTTACTAAAAACTCAACAAAAACTGATGACAAGGTTTTTGCTCCCTTTTTGTACTTACTCATTGCTTTCTATGGATGAAAAAAGTTGCAAAAACGCTGAAGGAAATGACATGCTGCAGTTAAAAAGAGAGAGAAAAAAAAAACAGTTTTCCAATTCAGTCAGTAAAAAAAGTGTGTACATGAGAGTTCTGAAATCTCATAGCATTTGCTGGTGCTGTAAAGAGCAGCTTTTAATTTGCATTAAAAAAATGCAGGGAAAAATAAGACCAAAAGTGCAATGTGTGAACATAGCCAAAGAAGTAGCTGATGGCTTTCTCCTCCACCATTATATTCACCGCTATTTGTATCCTGAGGATGCAGGTAGTGAGATCGGGACAGCAAGCAGGAGCGGCCGGCCTCATGGGGCAGCTTGTGGGCCAGTGCGTTTAGCCCGCAGACTGGACTGAAACAGCCAGATGTGGCCCACAGGCTGCACTTTGCCCAGGTCTGCTCTAATCCAATGCCACCTGCTGCTATAACTTTTCTCCCATTTTGGGACATACAGTGCGGAAAATAAGTATTTGATAAACTTCTGATGTTTGCAAGTTTTCCCACCTACAAAGAATGGAGAGGTCTGTAATTTATCGTAGGTACAGTTCACAGAATCTACAAATAAAATCCAGAAAATCTCATTATATGATTTTTACATAATTATTTAATGCAATAAAGTGCAAATTATGTATTTGATCACTTACCAACCAGCAAGAATTCTGGCTCACAGCCCTGTTTTTCTTTAGAAGCTCTCCTACTCTGCCCTCATTACTTATATAACTTTTACCTGTTTGTATTCGTTATAAAAGATACTTGTCACACACTCGATCAATCACACTTCAACCTCTCCGCCATGGCCAAGACCAAAGAGCTGTTTAAGGTCACCAAGAACAAAATTGTAGACCCGCACAAGGCTGGGATTGGCTACCGGACAATAGGCAAGCAGCTTGGTAAGAAGGCAACAAACTGTTGGCACAATTATTAGAAAATGGAAGAAACACAAGCTGGCTGTCAATCTTCCTCGATCTGGAGCTCCATGCAAGATCTATCTTCGTGGGCTAAGGATGATTCTGAGAAGGCTCAGGAATCGACCCAGAACTACACAAGAGAATCTGGTCAATGACCTGAAGAGAGCTGGGACCACAGTCTCAAACAATACCATTAGGAACACACTATGCCGGCACGTGTCCAGACCCGTTTGATGTTTGCCAATGACCGTCTGGATAATCCAGAGGATGCATGTGAGAAGGTCATGTGGTCAGATGAGACCAAAATAGAACTTTGGGGGTATGCAAAGTATTCTGCAAAGGGGGCAGGACGACTGCACCGTTTTGAAGGGACTATGGATGGGGTCATGTTTTGCGAGACTTTGGCCAACAACCTCCTTCCCTCAGTAAGAGCATTGAAGATGGGTTGTGGCTGGGTCTTCCAGCATGACAACGACCCGAAACACACAGCCAGGACAACTAAGGAGTGGCTCTGTAAGAAGCATTTCAAGGTCGTACAGTGGCCTAGACAGTCTCCAGACCTGAATCCAATAGAAAATCTTTGGAGGGAGCTGAAACTCATTGTTGTCCAGCGACAACCCTGAAACCTGAAAGATTTTGGAGAAGATCTGTATGGAGGAGTGGCCAAAATCCCTGCTGCTGTGTGTGCAAACTTGGTCAAGGACTACAGGAAACATCTGACCTCTCTAACTGCAAACTAAGGTTTCTGTACCAAATATTAAGTTCTGTTTTTCTATTGTATTAAACACTTATTTCATGCAGTAAAATACAAATTATCTAAAAATCGTACAATGAGATTTTCTACATTCGTTTTTTAGATTCTGTCTGAGATGAAGTGTACCTATGATAAAATTCACAGACCTCTCCATTCTTTGCAGGTGGGAAAACTTGCAAAATTTGCAGCGTATCAAATATTTTCCCCACTGTATCTAAATATTTAGTGGACCATTTATTTCTATGGGGTTTTGCATAAATTTCTGCACATGTTGCAAAAACAACTCCAAATTTGTACAATGAATCTGAACAGACCCCCTTCTGTGCTGAAACTTTTATGTTAAGAAACTGAGAACGTTTTTAACTAGAGGAGCTGTTAAGGATTTTTTTTTGTCTTCTAACCTCCAACACCTCCTCTAAGTTCTTTTCTGGCAGGTCCTAACTACGTGCACTAATTCTCGTAGTTTCCATATCAGAGCGGCCATCTTTGGTGTATGCGCCTTCTCCCCAGTGTAATGCAGAAATATTCTGTAGGATTAAGCATGTAATGCTTTTTTAATTTTCATGTTTTGTAGACTCTGCCCTTGTCTGGACCTGCTCCCTCACACTAACACAAGCCCAAGAAAGTTGCTTGCAGTTCTCCAACCTCTGGAGCGTTCCTTGTAATTTTGTTCTGAGGAAATGGCCGGGAGAGGAGCAGCGAGGCCGAACGGCCAGTCTCAGGCCAGTAAGATCTGCCAGTTCAAGTTGGTGTTACTGGGTGAATCTGCGGTCGGCAAGTCCAGTCTGGTGTTACGTTTTGTCAAAGGCCAGTTTCACGAATTCCAGGAGAGCACAATTGGAGGTACGTGGCTCATACACGGCAATAGAGGCAGAATGGTGTCCTCCTTCCTGTTCCCAATCTTTTTCTAATCCCATGTTGTGCCTCTATTTCCAGCTGCATTTCTTACACAATCTGTCTGTCTGGATGACACAACGGTAAAATTTGAGATCTGGGATACAGCAGGACAAGAGCGATACCATAGCCTGGCACCCATGTACTATCGGGGAGCGCAAGCTGCCATCGTGGTGTATGACATCACCAACCAGGTACCGATGACGTCATGTCCCGACGGAGCGGCAGGAGCACCGTGTGACGTCATTTTTGCTTTGTGCACTCTCACGTTTATTTTATTTTTTTGTTGTTTGTTGGTACAATGCACACGTGATGAGACTGATCCTCAAATTCCATCGTCTAGTAGCTGTCACAATTTCTTTTATGGTGGAGGCAAAAGTTGTTCTGTTGTTGATCACCTCCGCTGCCGCCAGTTTGTAGTCACTCGTGTAGTGTTTTTCGCATGGTATGGTGTTTTGTGCCATTTTTTTCCATCACTCCGATCAGTGAGGAGCGCAGTGGTGCCATCCCAGGTAACACTGTTAACCAAACTCTACAATGTCTATACTTTTCTTCCTTTTGTGTCTTAAAGGGAACCTGTCATCCCGAAAATCGCGGGTGAGGTAAGCCCACCGGCATCAGCTGTAGATAAGCCCCCGATGTTACCTGAAAGAGGAGAAAAAGACGTTAGATTATACTCACCCAGGGGCGGTCCCGCTGCTGGTCCGGTCGGATGGGCGTCTCTGGTCCGCTGTGGCGCCTCCAATCTTCTTTCCATGACGTTCTCTTCTGATCTTCAGCCACGGCTCCGGCGCAGGCGTACTTTGTCTGCCCTGTTGAGGGCAGAACAAAGTACTGCAGTGCGCAGGCGCCGGAAAGGTCAGAGAGGCCCGCCGCCTGCGCACTGCTGTACTTTGCTCTGCCCTCAACAGGGCAGACAAAGTACGCCTGCGCCGGAGCCGTGGCTGAAGATCAGAAGAGGACGTCATGGAAAGAAGATTGGAGGCGCCGCAGCGGACCAGAGACACCCATCTGACCTGACCAGCAGCGGGACCGCCCCTGGGTAAGTATAATCTAACGTCTTTTTCTCCTCTTTCAGGTAACATCGGGGGCTTATCTACAGCATTACAGAATGCTGTAGATAAGCCCCTGATGCCGGTGGGCTTACCTCTCCCGCGATTTTCGGGGTGACAGGTTCCCTTTAAGCCAAGTTCACACATCGTAGATTCTGATGCGGATTCTGCATTGCAAATCTGCCGCAGTTTACAGCACAGTACAAGTAAAAGGATTTCAAAATCCCATTCATGCATTGCGGAAAATCATATGTGGAAAAATAAAAGCATAGTCCGCATTTTAAATGGGTAGTGCGAAATTTGGAATGAAATCCACAACAAACACACGCAGATTTTGTCTGTGGATGTTTTTTGCTGTGGCTTTAACGCCAAATCCATAGCAGAAATTTTCCTCAATGTGTGAACATGGTCTTAACTTTCATTGTCATGACAGTAGGCTGTAGTGTCAAAAACAGTTTGGCCACTAGATGTCGGCACACGTGAATGCTATAATGTATCATTTACTTATTTATTTGTTTTATTTTGTTTTACTCCTTTATATATTTACATTACTCCCTTATATAGCGCCATTAATTCCACAGCACTTTACAGACCTTATCATCACTGTCCCCATTGGGGCTCACAATCTAAGTTCCCTATCAGTAGGTCTTTGTAGTGTTGGAGGAAATGGGAGAACCTGGAGGAGACTCGCACCAACACGGGGAGAACATACAGACTCCCTGCAGATGTTATTCTGAATATAAAAAGACTGATCGAAAATTAACAAATGAGAAATAGATTGATGGAAACATCTAAAGATGGCATCCCTTTGGTTTCCCCTTACTCAGCGGTTTCTCATTGCAGGAGACTTTTGCCAGAGCGAAGACATGGGTTAAAGAGCTGCAGAGACAAGCTAGTCCCAACATTGTCATAGCCCTCGCCGGCAACAAGGCTGACCTCACTAACAAACGCATGGTGGAATATGAAGTGAGTCCAAAATTATTGAAGTCTTATGCATTTTTCCGTTTACTTTGATAGTGATGTATATGTATATGCAACATTAGGCATTTCTATTTTTACCTGCATTTATCATTTTTAGATGTAAATTAATTTCTTTTCAAGCTACTTGTATATGGGCTCTGTTCACATCCTCTTTGTACTGTACATTCGCATATAGCTACTAGGCGTCTATGACCTCGCTAGATTTGTAATTTGGGAGCATTACTAGAGTGCTTACCTGAAAATAAGCCCTGAAAATGAGCGCTAGCATGATTTTACAGGATTTTTGGCGTATACTTGAACTACAGCCCCTGGCAAAAATTATAGAATCACCGGCCTTGGAGGATGTTTATTCAGTTGTTTAATTTTGTAGAAAAAAACCAGATCACAGACATGACACAAAACTAAATTCTTTTCAAATGGCAACTTTCTGGCTTTAAGAAACATTAAAAGAAATCAAGAACAAAATATGTGGTAGTCAGTAATGGTTACTTTTTTTAACCAATCATCGGGAAAAAATTATGGAGTCACTCAATTTTGAGGAAAAAATTATGGAATCCTGAAAAACAAACACACAAATAAACACTCCAAAACATTACTATTATTTTGTTGCACCACCTCTGGCTTTTATAACAGCTTGCAGGCTCTGACGCATGGACTTAATGAGTGTCAGACAGGACTCTTCATCAATCTGGCTCCAACTTTCTCTGATTGCTGTTGCCAGATCAGCTTTGCAGGTTGGAGCCTTGTCATGGACCATTTTCTTCAGCTTCCACCAAAGATTTTCAATTGGATTGAGATCCGGACTATTTGCAGGCCATGACATTGACCTTATGTGTCTATTTTCAAGGAATGTTTTCACAGTTTTTTCTCTATGGTAGGATGCATTATTAACTTGAAAAATGATTTCATCATCCCCAAATATCCGTTTAATTGATGGGATAATAAAAGTGTCCAAAATATCAACGTAAACTTGTGCATTTATTGAAGATGTAACGACAGCCATCTCCCCAGTGCCTTTACCTAACATGCAGCCCCATATCATCAATGACTGTGGAAATTTGCATGTTCTCTTCAGGCAGTCATCTTTATAAATTTCATTGGAACGGCACAAAACAAAAGTTCCAGCATCATCACCTTGCCTAATGCAGATTCGCGATTCATCACTGAATGACTTTCATCCAGTCATCCACAGTCCACGATTGCTTTTCCTTAGCCCATTGTAACCTTGTTTTCTGTTTAGGTGTTAATGATGGCTTTCGTTTAAGGTACTGTCACACTAGACGATATCGCTAGCGATCCGTGACGTTGCAGCGTCCTCGCTAGCGATATCGTCCAGTGTGACAGGCAGCAGCGATCAGGCCCCTGCTGGGAGATCGCTGGTCGGGGAAGAAAGTCCAGAACTTTATTTCGTCGCTGGACTCCCCGTAGACATCGCTGAATCGGCGTGTGTGACACCGATTCAGCGATGTCTTCACTGGTAACCAGGGTAAACATCGGGTAACTAAGCGCAGGGCCGCGCTTAGTAACCCGATGTTTACCCTGGTTACCAGCGTAAAAAAACAAACAGTACATACTTACATTCAGCTGTCTGTCCCTTGCCGTCTGGTTCCTGCACTGACTGCTGGCCGTAAAGTGAAAGCAGAGCACAGCCACAGCGGTGAGTCACCGCTGTGTGACTCACCGCTGTGCTGTGCTTTCACTTTCACTTTACGGCCAGCAGTCAGTGCAGGAACCAGACGGCAAGGGACAGACAGCTGAATGTAAGTATGTACTGTTTGTTTTTTTACGCTGGTAACCAGGGTAAACATCGGGTTACTAAGCGCGGCCCTGCGCTTAGTTACCCGATGTTTACCCTGGTTACCGGGGACCTCGGGATCGTTGGTCGCTGGAGAGCTGTCTGTGTGACAGCTCTCCAGCGACCAAACAGCGACGCTGCAGCGATCCGGATCATTGTCGGTATCGCTGCAGCGTCGCTAAGTGTGACGGTACCTTTAGCTTTTCTGTATGTAAATCCCATTTCCTTTAGGCGGTTTCTTACAGTTCGGTCACAGACGTTAACTCCAGTTTCCACCCATTCGTTCCTCATTTGTTTTGTTGTGCATTTCCTGAAGAGTTTGATAATCCTTTCCTTTGTTTCAATTGACATCTCTTGTGTTGGAGCCATGATTCCTGTCAGTCCACTTGGTGCAACAGATCTCCAAGGTGTGATCACTCCTTTTTAGATGCAGACTAACGAGCAGATCTAATTTGATGCTGATGTTATTTTTGTGTATGAAAACTTACAGGGTGATTCCATAATTTTTTCCCTATGCTTGGTTAAAAAAAGTAACCATTACTGACTACCACATTTTTTGTTCTTGATTTCTTTTAGTGTTTATTAAAGCCAGAAAGTTGCCATTTGAAATGACTGTAGTTTTGTGCCATGTCTGTGATCTGCTTTTTTTCTACAAAATTAAACAACTGAATGAACATCCTCCAAGGTCGGTGATTCCATAATTTTTGCCAGGAGTTGTAAAAGACCAAAATAACTCCAAAAATAATCACTAGTTACAGTCAGAGCTTTATGATGGGGTAGGTGCACAAACTGGGCAGTTGTCCAGGGCCTGCAGTCACTTGAGTGTCCCTCGTGTTTCTTTTCTGATGTTAAGACTGATTAACCCCTTTCTGACATAGGACGTACTATCCCGTCGAGGTGGGGTGGGCCCCTATGACCACGGACGGGATAGTACGTCCAGCGCGATCGGCGGCGCTCACGGGGGGATCGCGGCCAGGTGTCAGCTGCCTATCACAGCTGACATCCGGCACTATGTGCCAGGAGCGGTCACGGACCGCCTCCGGCACATTAACCCCTGGCACACCGCGATCAAAGATGATCGCGATGTGCCGGCGGTGCAGGGAAGCATCGCGCAGGGAGGGGGCTCCCTGCGGGCTTCCCTGAGCCCCCCGCAGCAACGCGATGTGATCGCGTTGCTGCGAGGGTCTTACCTCCCTCCCTGCCTGCTCCAGACCCGGATCCAAGATGGCCGCGGATCCGGGTCCTGCAGGGAGGGAGGTGGCTTCACAGAGCCTGCTCAGAGCAGGCACTGTGAAGGCTGTACTGCTCTAAGTGAGATCAGTGATCTGACAGAGTGCTGTGCACACTGTCAGATCACCGATCTGTGATGTCCCCCCCTGGGACAAAGTAACAAAGTAAAAAAATGTTTTCCAAATGTGTAAAAAAAAAAAAAAATAAAAAAAAATATTCCTAAATAATGAAAAAAAAAAAAAATATTATTCCCATAAATACATTTCTTTATCTAAATAAATAAAAAACAATAAAAGTACACATATTTAGTATCGCCGCGTCCGTAACGACCCAACCTATAAAACTGTCCCAGTAGTTAACCCCTTCAGTAAACACCGTAAGAAAAAAAAAAAGAGCCAAAAAACAACGCTTTATTATCATACCGCCGAACAAAAAGTGGAATAACACGCGATCAAAAGGACAGATATAAATAACCATGGTACCGCTGAAAGCGTCATCTTGCCCCGCAAAAAAAGAGCCGCCATACAGCATCATCAGCAAAAAAATAAAAAAGTTATAGTCCTGAGAATAAAGCGATGCAAGAATAATTATTTTTTCTATAAAATAGTTTTTATCGTATAAAAGCGCCAAAACATAAAAAAATGATATAAATGAGGTGTCGCTGTAATCGTACTGACCCGAAGAATAAAACTGCTTTATCAATTTTACCAAACGCAGAACGGTATAAACGCCTCCCCCAAAAGAAATTCATGAATAGCTGGTTTTTGGTCATTCTGCCTCACAAAAATCGGAATAAAAAGCGATCAAAAAATGTCACGTGCCCGAAAATGTTACCAATAAAAACGTCAACTCGTCCCGCAAAAAACAAGACCTCACATGACTCTGTGGACCAAAATATGGAAAAATTATAGCTCTCAAAATGTGGTAACGCAAAAAATATTTTTTGCAATGAAAAGCGTCTTTCAGTGTGTGACGGCTGCCAATCATAAAAATCCGCTAAAAAACCCACTATAAAAGTAAATCAAACCCCCCTTCATCACCCCCTTAGTTAGGGAAAAATTAAAAAAATGTATTTATTTCCATTTTCCCATTAGGTTAGGGTTAGGGCTAGGGTTAGGGTTAGGGCTAGGGTTAGGGCTAGGGCTACAGTTTGGGTTGGGGCTAAAGTTACAGTTAGGGTTTAGAATACATTTACAGTTGGGAATAGGGTTGGGATTAGGGTTACGGGTGTGTCTGGGTTAGAGGTGTGGTTAGGGTTACCGTTGGAATTAGGGTTAGGGGTGTGTTTGGATTAGGGTTTCAGTTATAATTGGGGGGTTTCCACTGTTTAGGCACATCAGGGGCTCTCCAAACGCGACATGGCGTCCGATCTCAATTCCAGCCAATTCTGCGTTGAAAAAGTAAAACAGTGCTTCTTCCCTTCCGAGCTCTCCCGTGTGCCCAAACAGGGGTTTACCCCAACATATGGGGTATCAGCGTACTCAGGACAAATAGGACAACTGTTGGGGTCCAATTTCTCCTGTTACCCTTGGGAAAATACAAAACTGGGGGCTAAAAAATAATTTTTGTGGGAAAACATTTTTGTTTTATTTTTACGGCTCTCCATTATAAACTTCTGTGAAGCCCTTGGTGGGTCAAAGCGCTCACCACACATCTAGATAAGTTCCTTAGGGGGTCTACTTTCCAAAATGGTGTCACTTGTGGGGGGTTTCTACTGTTTAGGTACATTAGGGGCTCTGCAAACGCAATGTGACACCTGCAGACCATTCCATCTAAGTCTGCATTTAAATGGCACTCCTTCCCTTCCGAGCCCTCCCATGCGCCCAAACAGTGGTTTCCCCCACATATGGGGTATCAGCGCACTCAGGAAAAATTGGACAACAAATTTTGGGGTCCAATTTCTCCTGTTACCCTCGGGAAAATACAAAACTGGGGGCTAAAAAATAATTTTTGTGGGAAAACATTTTTGTTTTATTTTTACGGCTCTCCATTATAAACTTCTGTGAAGCCCTTGGTGGGTCAAAGCGCTCACCACACATCTAGATAAGTTCCTTAGGGGGTCTACTTTCCAAAATGGTGTCACTTGTGAGGGGTTTCTACTATTTAGGTACATTAGGGGCTCTGCAAACGCAACATGGCGTCTCATCTCAATTCCTGTCAATTTTGCATTGAAAAGTCAAACGGCAATCCTTCCTTTCCGAGCTCTCCCATCCGCCCAAACAGTGGTTTACCCCCACATATGGGGTATCGGCGTACTCAGGACAAATTGTACAACAACTTTTGGGGTCCAATTTCTTCTCTTACCCTTGGGAAAATAAAAAATTGGGGGCGAAAAGATAATTTTTGTGAAAAAATATGATTTTTTATTTTTACGGTTCTGCATTATAAACTTCTGTGAAGCACTGGGTGGGTCAAAGCGCTCACCACACATCTAGATAAGTTCCTTAGGGGGTCTACTTTCCAAAATGGTGTCACTTGTGGGGGGTTTCAATGTTTAGGCACATCAGGGGCTCTCCAAACGAAACATGGCGTCCCATCTCAATTCCAGTCAATTTTGCATTGAAAAGTCAAACGACGCTCCTTCCCTTCCGAGCTCTCCCATCCGCCCAAACAGTGGTTTAGCCACACATATGGGGTATCAACGTACTCAGGATAAATTGTACAACAATGTTTCTCCTGTTACCCTTGGTAAAATAAAACAAATTGGAGCTGAATTAAATTTTTTGTGAAAAAAAAAGTTAAATGTTCACTTTTATTTAAACATTCAAAAAATTCCTGTGAAGCACCAGAAGGGTTAATAAACTTCTTGAATGTGGTTTTGAGCACCTTGAGGGGTGTAGTTTTTAGAATGGTGTCACAGTTGGGTATTTTCTATCATATAGACCCTTCAAAATGACTTCAAATGAGATGTGGTCACTAAAAAAAAATGGTGTTGTAGAAATGAGAAATTGCTGGTCTACTTTTAACCCTTATAACTCCCTAACAAAAAAAAATTTTGGTTCCAAAATTGTGCTGATGTAAAGTAGACATGTGGGAAATGTTACTTATTAAGTATTTTGTGTGACATATTTCTGTGATTTAATTGCATAAAAATTCAAAGTTGGAAAATTGCGAAATTTTCATAATTTTCGCCAAATTTCCGTTTTTTTCACAAATAAACGCAGGTACTATCAAAGAATTTTTACCATTGTCATGAAGTACAATATGTCACGAGAAAACAATGTCAGATTCACTGGGATCCGTTGAAGCGTTCCAGAGTTATAACCTCATAAAGGGACAGTGGTCAGAATTGTAAAAATTGGCCCGGTCATTAACGTGCAAACCACCCTTGGGGGTAAAGGGGTTAAGGACCTTTGGTGACATTAGTGATGGGTCCTTTTTAACTGTAGGAGTTTAGAGGAACTGAAGAGGAGACAAGCTGATATGTACAGATAACCGTCTTCAACCTGGACAGTGCCAAGATGCGACTATCAAGGCTGAGAACCACGGGTGAATGAGCTACTGCGAGCGCAACATCCGTGAGCAGCGGTGACATCATCGAGGTTGCCGCTGGTCACTAAGGCTGTGTTCCCAGCCGGGCCCCTGAAACTGCGGTGACCTCAGCACCGTGAGGACCCCACAGTTTTTTTTTTTTTAGTTATTTAAATAATTAAAAATTACCCCTCTATTCTTGATCACCAGCCTTGCTGGAGCTCACAACTGAGGGTTGCAGCCCTCAGCTGTCAATTTTGCCTGGTTGTTTATCAAAAATACAGAGGAGCCCCTTGTCATTTTTTTTTTTTTTTCATGAGGGGTCCCCCATTTTAATAACCAGGCCAAGAATACAGCTGTGAGCTGATATTAACAGCCTGGGAATCTTTATGCCTATTGTCTGTTTCCCAGGAAATTAACATCAGCCGTTGGCTTTCCCTCAGCTGGTTATGAATATTATGGGGGACCCCACTCCGTTTTTTTTTTCGTTCATTTTACTGTACTAGTTAGTAAATAAAAAATAAAAAAATTACATCCAAGGAAACTTAAGTTCACAGCCTTCAGGTGTTCCAGCAGCTGGAAGCTGAAAATGTCCCTCAAAGTTTCATGAGGTTTCCAGACTTCACAGCTGCCGCGAGATCTGGTGGCTGTGATCTCTGGTAACTAGGTTACCTGAGTTTAAGCCCAAGATCTCCTGGTAGCTTCAGTGCCGCACTGTTGAATGCCAGAGTGCCTAACTCGCGGTCGTTCATCAGTCCGGCACAGCTACTTGCAAAGCAAGAGAAACAGCTGCTATGAACTCAGGTGATCTTACTGTTCTTGTTGACAATTAAAAAATTAGTTGAAAAAAAACACGTAGGGGTCCACCATCATTTTCATAGTCTGCAGGGAGAAAGCCGAAAACTGGGGGCTGATGTTAATATTCTGGGAAAGAGACAATATTCATGAAGATTCCCAGGCTATTAATATCGGCTTACAGTTGTATACGTAGGGTCCCCCCTATTAAAATGACGTAGGGTCTCCCTACATTTAATAAACAGTAAAGGCTAGGCAGACAGCTGCGGGCTGATGCCACATCTGGCTCCTAACCTTGCTCTTCCCACTTGCCTTGGTTTGTCGGCAAGAAGAGTGATAGTTGGGGGTGGGGATTAATGTCTCCTTTTGTATTGTCAGGTGACATCAACCCCACAGGTTAGTAATCTATAAGAGGCGCCCATTACTAACCCCGTAGTCATGTTGTATAAAAACACACCCAGACTAAAGTCATTTAATTGAAAGAATGACACAGACTCCTTTAATTAATCTAAATTAAACCATACTCACGTCATCACCCAGTCCACAGAAGCCATGGTCTCCTGTAACAGAATTAAGGAATATTGTTGTTTAATATTTTACCTGTCCGCCGAGAACATAATAATCTATTTGTCCCACGAAGGGTTTAGCTCTGCTACATCTATATGGCAGGCTGCAATGTTGCATGATGTAACTACACTGCCTGCCATCCAGCAGAGTCGTCTGCCATCCAGCGTGTGATATTGCTGCTCTTTGTCTCGCGGTGAACTCCTATGACCTAACTGTCGTCACTGCAGTGGATAGATGAGGAATATTATTGTTTTATTACCGTATATACTCGAGTATAAGCCGAGATTTTCAGCCCATTTTTTGGGGTTGAAAGTCCCCCTCTCTGCTTATACTCGAGTCATACCCAGGGGTCGGCAGGGGAGGGGGAGCGGGGGCTGTCTAATTATACTCGCCTACTCCTGGCGCGGTCCCTGCTTCCCCGGCGCTGCAGCTTCTTCCTGTACTGACCGGTCACATGGTACCGCTCATTACAGTAATGAATATGCGGCTCTACCTCCCATAGGGGTGGAGCCGCATATTCATTACTGTAATGAGCGGTAACGGTGACCGCTCAATACAGGAAGAAGCTGCGCCGCTGGGGAAGCAGGGACTGCACCGCGCCAGGAGCAGGTGAGTATAACGGGGAGGGGAGCGCAGCGCTGCGTGATATTCACCTTCTCCTCGTCCTGGCGCCTCTCCGTCTTCAGCGTCTTCTGCAGTGACACTCAGGTCAGAGGGTGCGATGACGTGGTTAGTGTGCGCCCTCTGCCTGAACGTCAGTGCAGAAGACGCTGAAGATGGAGCGGCACCGGAATGAAGTCAGGTGAATATTGAAAGTGCCGGGGGCCTGAGCGACGGAGAGGTGAGTGTGATTTTTTTTTTTTTTTTATCGCAGCAACAGCAAATGGGGTAAGTGTCTGTATAGAGCATCTTATGGGGCCATAATTAACGTTTGTACAGCGCTATATGGCGCAAATATCTTTATGGAGCAACTTATGGGGCCATTATTAACCTTTATGCAGGATTATATGGGGCATATTTTAACATGGAGCATCTTATGGGGCCATCATAAACTTTATGGAGCATTATATGGGGCTCCTTATTCAATATGGATATTCAAAAACACTTAACCTACTGATGTCTCAATTAATATTTTACTTTTATTGGTATCTATTTTTACTTTTGACATTTACCGGTAGCTGCTGCATATCCCACCCTAGGCTTATACTCGAGTCATTAAGTTTTCCCAGTTTTTTTGTGGCAAAATTAGGGGGGTCGGTTTATACTCGGGTCGGCTTATAATCGAGTATATATGGTATTTTAATTCTGTTACTGGAGACCATGGCTTCTGTGGACTGGGCGATGATGTGAGCATGGTTTAATTTAGATTCAATAAAGGAGTCTGTGTCATTCTTTCAATTAAAGGACTTTATTGTGGGTGTGTGTTTATTTACAGTATAACTATAGGATTAGTAATGGATAGGTGTCTTGTGGACCCCTCTCCATTACTAACCCGTGGGCTTGATGTCACCTGACAATATAAAGGTGACATCAACCCCACAAATATGAACCCCACATGCCACTGCCACTAAGCAAGAGGGAAGAGCCGGGCAAAGCTCCAGAGTTGGCACATCTAATAGGTGCGCCTTTTCTGGGGGCAATATCCATGGCCCCTTATCAGCCTGAGAATACCAGCCCCCAGATTTCTGCTTTAGCTTGGCTGATTGTCAAAAGTGGGGGGACCCCACGCCGTGTTTTTAAATGATTTAAATAATTAAAAAATACAGCATGGGGAAACCTAGTCTTCATCACCAGCCTTGCTGAGGCTGACAGTTGAGGGTTACAGCCTGCAGCTGTCAGTTTTGCCTGGCTGTTTATCAAAAATACAGGTGAACTCCACGTTATTTTTTTAAATTTATTTATTTATTGCACAAGTGACTGCTGCTATCGCTGTTAAGGCCGGGGTCACGCTAGCGTAGAATATGAACGAGTGCTATGCGAGAAAACATTGCATATCCCTCATACCAGTGTTACTTTATGGGGAAAATCACATCTGCAATTATTTTTTCATGCCGAATCTGCATGCATGAACAATCGCAGCATGCTGCGATTGGCACCGAGACTCGGCCGATTCTCGGCTCACTCACACCCATATAAGTCTATGGGTGCCAGTGACACAACACGCATCACTCTGATATCATCTGAGTGCGGTGTGGGATACACCGACGCTGGCAGTGGAGAAGATGGAGAAATTACTTTCTCTGCCTCCTCCACAGCTGTTTTCCGTTCTCTCTGTGCGAGCGGCTCGGAGCACAGTAACATGACACTCGGCTCCCGCTCTGCAGAGAAGGAGCAGAGGGTCATTAGCATATCACATTGGATGCCATACGCTAGTGTGACTCCGGCCTAACAGTTAATTACAACTATCAACATTGTCCCCTGCTAGCGCTGATCGTAGCACGAGCAGGTGACAGTGATGTGACTGGTCTTCTTCAGCACCCGGTGCCAGGAAGCAGTGCATACAGTACCGCTGATCCCCAGGCACTGGTACGTGTCACATGGATGACACAGGGATGTCATCCGTGTGTGAGACGTCTTGCTTCTACCGCAAACACGAACAACTGAAAGAGCCCTTAGTGAACTTGATACTTTACCGCATGTGGTGAAATATGTTTATATGTATTCATAAGTAAGAAAATATGCGGCACTCACCCCAAATTCTGCAGTGGAAAGCGTGAATTTTAATGGAAAACTTCAACAGATAAACATCCGTTACAACATAAGGTAAGCAGGAGGGTGCGGTGTTGGAGCTTGGACGACGGCCGTTTCGCACAGCAGGTGCTTCAACGGGTCCAGATGGTAGATTGCTACACGTCATTTCCTTATAAAGGTTTCTTGACGTGCAAGCGTTATTCAGAAAGTGAAAATACATATATAAAAAATATGTGAAATAGTGACAAATTATAACATAATCTACATAAACAGAACCTGCAATATAAAGGATTAATGCAATTAGTATTTTATACAACATTAAATATTAAATATTCTTATTAGTAATATTGCTTTTTATTTTTTACTTTTTAAGAGCTATATTTATAGTATTTTTCCGACCTATACTATTATAAAAATACAGACATGTCAAGCCTGTCGTTTAATCCTATCGGACCTTGTGCGTTAGCATTTAGGATCCATTTGGCTTCTTTTTGTAAAAGTAGCCTGTCTTGATCACCTCCCTGCGGGGGAAATTTAACTATTTCAATGCCTGCAAAACTGAGCAACTCAGGGTTGGTTTCATGTTTCTCTCTCATGTGTTCTATTAGTCTTAGACAGCCTTTTCCCGTTCTGATTGAATTATAGTGCTCTCTGAACCTCACAATCAAAGGTCTTATTGTCTTGCCGATATAGAAATACCGGCACGGACAAAACAAAACATATATCACATATTTGCTTTTACAGAAGATAAAATCTTTTACCCTATGTGTAATAGAACCTATTTTCAAAGGATTTTTTGTTACATGAAGGTGACAGAATCTGCAATTGCCGCATTTATGGTTCCCTACAGCAGTATTACTAGTTAACCATGTATTTTTAGAAGACAATAATCTGTTATGCACCAATAAATCAGACAAATTGTGGGCACGCTTATATGCAAACTTTGGAGCATTTTTATATATTGATACAAGATCTTTATCTGTTTGTAATATGTGCCAGTTTTTTCTGATAGAGGCATGAATAGCCTTATCCATATTACTGTGCCTAAAACAGAATGAAAAATTACTGTCAATTTTTTCACTTTTATTTTTTCTTTTTAGAAAATGGGATTGAGTATATTTATTTATCCGAGTTTCGGCTTCTTTTAGTAGCTGTGAAGGGTAACCTCTTTTTAGGAAGCGGGTTTTTAATTCATTTATCTGTTTATTAAATGTTATATCGCTGTTATTAATTTTACGCAATCTCGTCATTTGGCTGTATGGCAGTCCTCTTTTCGTGTGCAAGGGATGAGCACTCCCGAAATGAAGAATATTATTGGTAGCAGTTTGCTTCCTAAATACTTTGGTAAAAATATTTCCTTCTATAATTTCCATTTTGACATCCAAATATTCGAGATTGTCATTCCCAAAACAATAGGTAAATCTCATATTTTCTCTATTGGAAAGATTCAAATATTCCACAAATTCCCTAAACTCTATTTCATTACCATCCCATATGATCATAATGTCATCCACAAATCTAGTATAGAATCGAATATGCTTCAAAAAGGGGTTATTAATATTATTGACATATGTATCCTCAAATACTGCTAGGAACAAATTTGCATATGTACAAGAGATGGGCGTACCCATTGCAGTTCCAATTAGTTGTGTATACCATCTATCCATAAATTTAAATGAATTATTTGATAATATAAAATCCAAACTGTCCAATATAAACGCAATAATTTCTGGATCTAATTCCCTTTTAAGTAGAATTGTTTGAATGGCCTGTATACCTTTTTCCTTTGGGATTCGAGTGAATAAATTCACTACATCAATAGATGCTAAAGCAAACGTAGGTTGCCAATCTACCTCTTTTAAGATTGATACTAATTCTCCTGAATCTTTAATATATGAAGGAATTGTTAGCAATAATGGTTTCAATAACCAATCCATATATTGAGACAATGCTTCGGTTACAGAATTGATCCCTGAAATTATTGGGCGTCCTGGGGGTTCTTTTGTATCTTTATGTACTTTAGGTATACTGTACCAATGGGGAAATTGCGGGTGTTCTAACAATAAACTCTCTGCACGCTTTTTTGGAAGGATTCCTTTCTCAACATATTTCCTCAACAGCGATCTTAGTTTAAGTGTATATTTGTGGGTGGGATTATTTGGCAAAGTACAATAGGTGGTCTGGTCATTTAATTGTGTGTATGCGTCTTTTATATAATACTCTTTATCTAACACAACAATATTACCTCCTTTGTCAGCTCTCCTGATAACGACATCGTCCCATTTTTGTAACTCTTTCAGAGCTATTAATTCGTTATTGCTAAGATTGTTTGCTGGGGCAGGATACAGAACTGCTTCTACATCTTTTATAACCAAGTCTTGGAAGAGATCGATGACGTTACCAGGAGAGGTGGGAGGTATAAATCGGGACTTAATACCGCCTCTGAATGATTTCATTTTGTCCATATTTACAGTCTGTGTGCTAGATGTATCATTTAGACTCAATAGTAGTGCAGCATCTTTGCTATCTTCATCTATTGCCGCTGGATATACCATAAATCCTAAAGCTCCAATCTCATTCTCTGCAAACGTCGATGTTTCATGTAATATTTGTAAGCCAGATGTAGATGACACATATTTTTTATCTTTTTGGAAATATTTATGAAGATGGAGTTTCCTTATACTTTTATATAAATCAATCTTGAAGCCTGTCAAATCAAATGATTCCGGGAGGCAATAATTAAGCCCTTTAGATAATAATGCTATATGGTCTGCATTTAAAGTTCTTTTTGACAGGTTTAAAACCTGCAGTCCATCTGTTGTTTCTTCTGTATCCGTCAAATTTATCTTCTCCATGAAACTTGTTTTCGTTTTCCTTTGGGCATTGCGGTTTTTTCCTCCTCGTCTGATCTTTCTTCTAAAGGGATTGAACCGCTTGCTTTTACTGAAGTAGTGGACTTAGGTTCACCTGTGTCCTCTGCAGCACTTGATTCGGAATCCGTAATCCAGCCGTCTTGCCTTTTCTTCTTATAGGCTTTTTTACTTTTTTGATTGCGATTTTTATTGTAGTATGCAGATTGCTTTTTATTTTTGTTCCAATTAAAAATAGCCCCCATGTCGTAATCGGTTTTATCCCTTAAGAATTTTTCTTTCTTTTGTTGTTTAATTTCTATTTGCAGTAATGTTAATTTTCTTTCCAGTTTATTGTGAAAATTTTTATTTTGATTATCTGTCACTCGGGAAGATAATTCTTTTTTGGCTTTCTCTAATTCTTGACATAAGATTGTATATTCTTTCTCATTTTGGGAGGTTACCAACAATAATAAACTGCGAGAGCACTGCAAATGAATTTTTTCCCATTCCTCTTGGAACGAACTGTCATGTTGAAACTGGGAGATTTCCTTGAAAACACGCAAACCTCTGGGCACTCTGTCACAGTCTATATATGATTTCAAAGATTTAATAGTCCAAAAAAGCCGCATTTCCTTTTCGGCAAGCATGCTAATTTTGGTTTCCAAGGTCTTCGTACTAATAATTTGAAGCTCATCCTTTAAATTGCAGTCTGCAAAAAACTCCACCGCACCCTCTCGCCCTGCTAAAATACCAAGGTTTTCCGATCCTGTATTCTCAGTGGAATCCATCTTTTCCGTATTATCATCCATGATTATTATTAGTCCTCAATGCAAAAACTTTTAAAGTATAAACTTGTATCAATCAAATCTGTGCTCTGTCCATCAACATGAAATTGATAATCCACATAAAGCTATAGAATGGGACGGCACTAGAACGATACCATATACAGCATTCAGGACTTGAGATGGGATCCAGAGTATTAGGCGTCACGCTTACTCCGGGGTATGAGGTGCTCAGCAGCTGAAAACTAATAGTTCATTTGTACTCATAAGTAAGAAAATATGCGGCACTCACCCCAAATTCTGCAGTGGAAAGCGTGAATTTTAATGGAAAACTTCAACAGATAAACATCCGTTACAACATAAGGTAAGCAGGAGGGTGCGGTGTTGGAGCTTGGACGACGGCCGTTTCGCACAGCAGGTGCTTCAACGGGTCCAGATGGTAGATTGCTACACGTCATTTCCTTATAAAGGTTTCTTGACGTGCAAGCGTTATTCAGAAAGTGAAAATACATATATAAAAAATATGTGAAATAGTGACAAATTATAACATAATCTACATAAACAGAACCTGCAATATAAAGGATTAATGCAATTAGTATTTTATACAACATTAAATATTAAATATTCTTATTAGTAATATTGCTTTTTATTTTTTACTTTTTAAGAGCTATATTTATAGTATTTTTCCGACCTATACTATTATAAAAATACAGACATGTCAAGCCTGTCGTTTAATCCTATCGGACCTTGTGCGTTAGCATTTAGGATCCATTTGGCTTCTTTTTGTAAAAGTAGCCTGTCTTGATCACCTCCCTGCGGGGGAAATTTAACTATTTCAATGCCTGCAAAACTGAGCAACTCAGGGTTGGTTTCATGTTTCTCTCTCATGTGTTCTATTAGTCTTAGACAGCCTTTTCCCGTTCTGATTGAATTATAGTGCTCTCTGAACCTCACAATCAAAGGTCTTATTGTCTTGCCGATATAGAAATACCGGCACGGACAAAACAAAACATATATCACATATTTGCTTTTACAGAAGATAAAATCTTTTACCCTATGTGTAATAGAACCTATTTTCAAAGGATTTTTTGTTACATGAAGGTGACAGAATCTGCAATTGCCGCATTTATGGTTCCCTACAGCAGTATTACTAGTTAACCATGTATTTTTAGAAGACAATAATCTGTTATGCACCAATAAATCAGACAAATTGTGGGCACGCTTATATGCAAACTTTGGAGCATTTTTATATATTGATACAAGATCTTTATCTGTTTGTAATATGTGCCAGTTTTTTCTGATAGAGGCATGAATAGCCTTATCCATATTACTGTGCCTAAAACAGAATGAAAAATTACTGTCAATTTTTTCACTTTTATTTTTTCTTTTTAGAAAATGGGATTGAGTATATTTATTTATCCGAGTTTCGGCTTCTTTTAGTAGCTGTGAAGGGTAACCTCTTTTTAGGAAGCGGGTTTTTAATTCATTTATCTGTTTATTAAATGTTATATCGCTGTTATTAATTTTACGCAATCTCGTCATTTGGCTGTATGGCAGTCCTCTTTTCGTGTGCAAGGGATGAGCACTCCCGAAATGAAGAATATTATTGGTAGCAGTTTGCTTCCTAAATACTTTGGTAAAAATATTTCCTTCTATAATTTCCATTTTGACATCCAAATATTCGAGATTGTCATTCCCAAAACAATAGGTAAATCTCATATTTTCTCTATTGGAAAGATTCAAATATTCCACAAATTCCCTAAACTCTATTTCATTACCATCCCATATGATCATAATGTCATCCACAAATCTAGTATAGAATCGAATATGCTTCAAAAAGGGGTTATTAATATTATTGACATATGTATCCTCAAATACTGCTAGGAACAAATTTGCATATGTACAAGAGATGGGCGTACCCATTGCAGTTCCAATTAGTTGTGTATACCATCTATCCATAAATTTAAATGAATTATTTGATAATATAAAATCCAAACTGTCCAATATAAACGCAATAATTTCTGGATCTAATTCCCTTTTAAGTAGAATTGTTTGAATGGCCTGTATACCTTTTTCCTTTGGGATTCGAGTGAATAAATTCACTACATCAATAGATGCTAAAGCAAACGTAGGTTGCCAATCTACCTCTTTTGAATCTTTAATATATGAAGGAATTGTTAGCAATAATGGTTTCAATAACCAATCCATATATTGAGACAATGCTTCGGTTACAGAATTGATCCCTGAAATTATTGGGCGTCCTGGGGGTTCTTTTGTATCTTTATGTACTTTAGGTATACTGTACCAATGGGGAAATTGCGGGTGTTCTAACAATAAACTCTCTGCACGCTTTTTTGGAAGGATTCCTTTCTCAACATATTTCCTCAACAGCGATCTTAGTTTAAGTGTATATTTGTGGGTGGGATTATTTGGCAAAGTACAATAGGTGGTCTGGTCATTTAATTGTGTGTATGCGTCTTTTATATAATACTCTTTATCTAACACAACAATATTACCTCCTTTGTCAGCTCTCCTGATAACGACATCGTCCCATTTTTGTAACTCTTTCAGAGCTATTAATTCGTTATTGCTAAGATTGTTTGCTGGGGCAGGATACAGAACTGCTTCTACATCTTTTATAACCAAGTCTTGGAAGAGATCGATGACGTTACCAGGAGAGGTGGGAGGTATAAATCGGGACTTAATACCGCCTCTGAATGATTTCATTTTGTCCATATTTACAGTCTGTGTGCTAGATGTATCATTTAGACTCAATAGTAGTGCAGCATCTTTGCTATCTTCATCTATTGCCGCTGGATATACCATAAATCCTAAAGCTCCAATCTCATTCTCTGCAAACGTCGATGTTTGACGGATACAGAAGAAACAACAGATGGACTGCAGGTTTTAAACCTGTCAAAAAGAACTTTAAATGCAGACCATATAGCATTATTATCTAAAGGGCTTAATTATTGCCTCCCGGAATCATTTGATTTGACAGGCTTCAAGATTGATTTATATAAAAGTATAAGGAAACTCCATCTTCATAAATATTTCCAAAAAGATAAAAAATATGTGTCATCTACATCTGGCTTACAAATATTACATGAAACATCGACGTTTGCAGAGAATGAGATTGGAGCTTTAGGATTTATGGTATATCCAGCGGCAATAGATGAAGATAGCAAAGATGCTGCACTACTATTGAGTCTAAATGATACATCTAGCACACAGACTGTAAATATGGACAAAATGAAATCATTCAGAGGCGGTATTAAGTCCCGATTTATACCTCCCACCTCTCCTGGTAACGTCATCGATCTCTTCCAAGACTTGGTTATAAAAGATGTAGAAGCAGTTCTGTATCCTGCCCCAGCAAACAATCTTAGCAATAACGAATTAATAGCTCTGAAAGAGTTACAAAAATGGGACGATGTCGTTATCAGGAGAGCTGACAAAGGAGGTAATATTGTTGTGTTAGATAAAGAGTATTATATAAAAGACGCATACACACAATTAAATGACCAGACCACCTATTGTACTTTGCCAAATAATCCCACCCACAAATATACACTTAAACTAAGATCGCTGTTGAGGAAATATGTTGAGAAAGGAATCCTTCCAAAAAAGCGTGCAGAGAGTTTATTGTTAGAACACCCGCAATTTCCCCATTGGTACAGTATACCTAAAGTACATAAAGATACAAAAGAACCCCCAGGACGCCCAATAATTTCAGGGATCAATTCTGTAACCGAAGCATTGTCTCAATATATGGATTGGTTATTGAAACCATTATTGCTAACAATTCCTTCATATATTAAAGATTCAGGAGAATTAGTATCAATCTTAAAGAGGTAGATTGGCAACCTACGTTTGCTTTAGCATCTATTGATGTAGTGAATTTATTCACTCGAATCCCAAAGGAAAAAGGTATACAGGCCATTCAAACAATTCTACTTAAAAGGGAATTAGATCCAGAAATTATTGCGTTTATATTGGACAGTTTGGATTTTATATTATCAAATAATTCATTTAAATTTATGGATAGATGGTATACACAACTAATTGGAACTGCAATGGGTACGCCCATCTCTTGTACATATGCAAATTTGTTCCTAGCAGTATTTGAGGATACATATGTCAATAATATTAATAACCCCTTTTTGAAGCATATTCGATTCTATACTAGATTTGTGGATGACATTATGATCATATGGGATGGTAATGAAATAGAGTTTAGGGAATTTGTGGAATATTTGAATCTTTCCAATAGAGAAAATATGAGATTTACCTATTGTTTTGGGAATGACAATCTCGAATATTTGGATGTCAAAATGGAAATTATAGAAGGAAATATTTTTACCAAAGTATTTAGGAAGCAAACTGCTACCAATAATATTCTTCATTTCGGGAGTGCTCATCCCTTGCACACGAAAAGAGGACTGCCATACAGCCAAATGACGAGATTGCGTAAAATTAATAACAGCGATATAACATTTAATAAACAGATAAATGAATTAAAAACCCGCTTCCTAAAAAGAGGTTACCCTTCACAGCTACTAAAAGAAGCCGAAACTCGGATAAATAAATATACTCAATCCCATTTTCTAAAAAGAAAAAATAAAAGTGAAAAAATTGACAGTAATTTTTCATTCTGTTTTAGGCACAGTAATATGGATAAGGCTATTCATGCCTCTATCAGAAAAAACTGGCACATATTACAAACAGATAAAGATCTTGTATCAATATATAAAAATGCTCCAAAGTTTGCATATAAGCGTGCCCACAATTTGTCTGATTTATTGGTGCATAACAGATTATTGTCTTCTAAAAATACATGGTTAACTAGTAATACTGCTGTAGGGAACCATAAATGCGGCAATTGCAGATTCTGTCACCTTCATGTAACAAAAAATCCTTTGAAAATAGGTTCTATTACACATAGGGTAAAAGATTTTATCTTCTGTAAAAGCAAATATGTGATATATGTTTTGTTTTGTCCGTGCCGGTATTTCTATATCGGCAAGACAATAAGACCTTTGATTGTGAGGTTCAGAGAGCACTATAATTCAATCAGAACGGGAAAAGGCTGTCTAAGACTAATAGAACACATGAGAGAGAAACATGAAACCAACCCTGAGTTGCTCAGTTTTGCAGGCATTGAAATAGTTAAATTTCCCCCGCAGGGAGGTGATCAAGACAGGCTACTTTTACAAAAAGAAGCCAAATGGATCCTAAATGCTAACGCACAAGGTCCGATAGGATTAAACGACAGGCTTGACATGTCTGTATTTTTATAATAGTATAGGTCGGAAAAATACTATAAATATAGCTCTTAAAAAGTAAAAAATAAAAAGCAATATTACTAATAAGAATATTTAATATTTAATGTTGTATAAAATACTAATTGCATTAATCCTTTATATTGCAGGTTCTGTTTATGTAGATTATGTTATAATTTGTCACTATTTCACATATTTTTTATATATGTATTTTCACTTTCTGAATAACGCTTGCACGTCAAGAAACCTTTATAAGGAAATGACGTGTAGCAATCTACCATCTGGACCCGTTGAAGCACCTGCTGTGCGAAACGGCCGTCGTCCAAGCTCCAACACCGCACCCTCCTGCTTACCTTATGTTGTAACGGATGTTTATCTGTTGAAGTTTTCCATTAAAATTCACGCTTTCCACTGCAGAATTTGGGGTGAGTGCCGCATATTTTCTTACTTATGAGTACAAATGAACTATTAGTTTTCAGCTGCTGAGCACCTCATACCCAGGAGTAAGCGTGACGCCTAATACTCTGGATCCCATCTCAAGTCCTGAATGCTGTATATGGTATCGTTCTAGTGCCGTCCCATTCTATAGCTTTATGTGGATTATCAATTTCATGTTGATGGACAGAGCACAGATTTGATTGATACAAGTTTATACTTTAAAAGTTTTTGCATTGAGGACTAATAATAATCATGGATGATAATACGGAAAAGATGGATTCCACTGAGAATACAGGATCGGAAAACCTTGGTATTTTAGCAGGGCGAGAGGGTGCGGTGGAGTTTTTTGCAGACTGCAATTTAAAGGATGAGCTTCAAATTATTAGTACGAAGACCTTGGAAACCAAAATTAGCATGCTTGCCGAAAAGGAAATGCGGCTTTTTTGGACTATTAAATCTTTGAAATCATATATAGACTGTGACAGAGTGCCCAGAGGTTTGCGTGTTTTCAAGGAAATCTCCCAGTTTCAACATGACAGTTCGTTCCAAGAGGAATGGGAAAAAATTCATTTGCAGTGCTCTCGCAGTTTATTATTGTTGGTAACCTCCCAAAATGAGAAAGAATATACAATCTTATGTCAAGAATTAGAGAAAGCCAAAAAAGAATTATCTTCCCGAGTGACAGATAATCAAAATAAAAATTTTCACAATAAACTGGAAAGAAAATTAACATTACTGCAAATAGAAATTAAACAACAAAAGAAAGAAAAATTCTTAAGGGATAAAACCGATTACGACATGGGGGCTATTTTTAATTGGAACAAAAATAAAAAGCAATCTGCATACTACAATAAAAATCGCAATCAAAAAAGTAAAAAAGCCTATAAGAAGAAAAGGCAAGACGGCTGGATTACGGATTCCGAATCAAGTGCTGCAGAGGACACAGGTGAACCTAAGTCCACTACTTCAGTAAAAGCAAGCGGTTCAATCCCTTTAGAAGAAAGATCAGACGAGGAGGAAAAAACCGCAATGCCCAAAGGAAAACGAAAACAAGTTTCATGGAGAAGATAAATTTGACGGATACAGAAGAAACAACAGATGGACTGCAGGTTTTAAACCTGTCAAAAAGAACTTTAAATGCAGACCATATAGCATTATTATCTAAAGGGCTTAATTATTGCCTCCCGGAATCATTTGATTTGACAGGCTTCAAGATTGATTTATATAAAAGTATAAGGAAACTCCATCTTCATAAATATTTCCAAAAAGATAAAAAATATGTGTCATCTACATCTGGCTTACAAATATTACATGAAACATCGACGTTTGCAGAGAATGAGATTGGAGCTTTAGGATTTATGGTATATCCAGCGGCAATAGATGAAGATAGCAAAGATGCTGCACTACTATTGAGTCTAAATGATACATCTAGCACACAGACTGTAAATATGGACAAAATGAAATCATTCAGAGGCGGTATTAAGTCCCGATTTATACCTCCCACCTCTCCTGGTAACGTCATCGATCTCTTCCAAGACTTGGTTATAAAAGATGTAGAAGCAGTTCTGTATCCTGCCCCAGCAAACAATCTTAGCAATAACGAATTAATAGCTCTGAAAGAGTTACAAAAATGGGACGATGTCGTTATCAGGAGAGCTGACAAAGGAGGTAATATTGTTGTGTTAGATAAAGAGTATTATATAAAAGACGCATACACACAATTAAATGACCAGACCACCTATTGTACTTTGCCAAATAATCCCACCCACAAATATACACTTAAACTAAGATCGCTGTTGAGGAAATATGTTGAGAAAGGAATCCTTCCAAAAAAGCGTGCAGAGAGTTTATTGTTAGAACACCCGCAATTTCCCCATTGGTACAGTATACCTAAAGTACATAAAGATACAAAAGAACCCCCAGGACGCCCAATAATTTCAGGGATCAATTCTGTAACCGAAGCATTGTCTCAATATATGGATTGGTTATTGAAACCATTATTGCTAACAATTCCTTCATATATTAAAGATTCAGGAGAATTAGTATCAATCTTAAAAGAGGTAGATTGGCAACCTACGTTTGCTTTAGCATCTATTGATGTAGTGAATTTATTCACTCGAATCCCAAAGGAAAAAGGTATACAGGCCATTCAAACAATTCTACTTAAAAGGGAATTAGATCCAGAAATTATTGCGTTTATATTGGACAGTTTGGATTTTATATTATCAAATAATTCATTTAAATTTATGGATAGATGGTATACACAACTAATTGGAACTGCAATGGGTACGCCCATCTCTTGTACATATGCAAATTTGTTCCTAGCAGTATTTGAGGATACATATGTCAATAATATTAATAACCCCTTTTTGAAGCATATTCGATTCTATACTAGATTTGTGGATGACATTATGATCATATGGGATGGTAATGAAATAGAGTTTAGGGAATTTGTGGAATATTTGAATCTTTCCAATAGAGAAAATATGAGATTTACCTATTGTTTTGGGAATGACAATCTCGAATATTTGGATGTCAAAATGGAAATTATAGAAGGAAATATTTTTACCAAAGTATTTAGGAAGCAAACTGCTACCAATAATATTCTTCATTTCGGGAGTGCTCATCCCTTGCACACGAAAAGAGGACTGCCATACAGCCAAATGACGAGATTGCGTAAAATTAATAACAGCGATATAACATTTAATAAACAGATAAATGAATTAAAAACCCGCTTCCTAAAAAGAGGTTACCCTTCACAGCTACTAAAAGAAGCCGAAACTCGGATAAATAAATATACTCAATCCCATTTTCTAAAAAGAAAAAATAAAAGTGAAAAAATTGACAGTAATTTTTCATTCTGTTTTAGGCACAGTAATATGGATAAGGCTATTCATGCCTCTATCAGAAAAAACTGGCACATATTACAAACAGATAAAGATCTTGTATCAATATATAAAAATGCTCCAAAGTTTGCATATAAGCGTGCCCACAATTTGTCTGATTTATTGGTGCATAACAGATTATTGTCTTCTAAAAATACATGGTTAACTAGTAATACTGCTGTAGGGAACCATAAATGCGGCAATTGCAGATTCTGTCACCTTCATGTAACAAAAAATCCTTTGAAAATAGGTTCTATTACACATAGGGTAAAAGATTTTATCTTCTGTAAAAGCAAATATGTGATATATGTTTTGTTTTGTCCGTGCCGGTATTTCTATATCGGCAAGACAATAAGACCTTTGATTGTGAGGTTCAGAGAGCACTATAATTCAATCAGAACGGGAAAAGGCTGTCTAAGACTAATAGAACACATGAGAGAGAAACATGAAACCAACCCTGAGTTGCTCAGTTTTGCAGGCATTGAAATAGTTAAATTTCCCCCGCAGGGAGGTGATCAAGACAGGCTACTTTTACAAAAAGAAGCCAAATGGATCCTAAATGCTAACGCACAAGGTCCGATAGGATTAAACGACAGGCTTGACATGTCTGTATTTTTATAATAGTATAGGTCGGAAAAATACTATAAATATAGCTCTTAAAAAGTAAAAAATAAAAAGCAATATTACTAATAAGAATATTTAATATTTAATGTTGTATAAAATACTAATTGCATTAATCCTTTATATTGCAGGTTCTGTTTATGTAGATTATGTTATAATTTGTCACTATTTCACATATTTTTTATATATGTATTTTCACTTTCTGAATAACGCTTGCACGTCAAGAAACCTTTATAAGGAAATGACGTGTAGCAATCTACCATCTGGACCCGTTGAAGCACCTGCTGTGCGAAACGGCCGTCGTCCAAGCTCCAACACCGCACCCTCCTGCTTACCTTATGTTGTAACGGATGTTTATCTGTTGAAGTTTTCCATTAAAATTCACGCTTTCCACTGCAGAATTTGGGGTGAGTGCCGCATATTTTCTTACTTATGAGTACAAATGAACTATTAGTTTTCAGCTGCTGAGCACCTCATACCCCGGAGTAAGCGTGACGCCTAATACTCTGGATCCCATCTCAAGTCCTGAATGCTGTATATGGTATCGTTCTAGTGCCGTCCCATTCTATAGCTTTATGTGGATTATGTTTATATGTATATCTATATGTTTGTAGTGACATATGTCTAGGGTTATACAGTATGTATGACTAGTGATAATGTAACATCTATCCTGAAGGCAAGTCGCACCTAGGTGTTAATAGGTACTTCCTTGGGACTAGTAGAAATTCTGTCTCCATATCTCACCAGGAGGTCTAGCTAGAGCCAAGAAGAAGGTAATATTTGGCACCTCTTAGGTCTTGGAGGGGAGTTGCTAATTGCGGCCTGAGGTGATCTATTCCTGAGAACCTTTTCACAAGTGTCTCAAAAGAGAAAATAATATATTCATTAGTAGAGTGGCCGTGGCCAATCAAACAGCCCGGAATTATGATATTAACCTGAGGGGCCAGTCTAGAAACCTGACCTCAGACCAAAGTTATATATTTAGGCTGCCGACAGAGAATTGTGTTCACATGTGAGGGCAGCCTGAGAAGCTGATGTGTTCCACCAACTCCATTCACCCCCCTCAGGGAGCAGAAAGCAACTACCAGTTAGGTAATTTCTGTAAGTTTTCTCCTGTTTATTTTGATACTGTTTTGCATAAGTTGTATGTCTTTTTATTATCATATTTTTATAACTTTTCTTATTGTAAGCACTGACCCTTTTGTTATTAAAGTGTAAAACTTTAACAAGTTGAACCTTGAATGTTCTAAAAGAATCCATAGCCTAAGGTGTGTGAGCCTTATGAGTGATAGACATATTTTTATTAGTATTATTATTTCTGGGACTCATCACCCGTGTATTCGGTGAGTGGTGGCAGCGCGTATGAGTGGGTGTGTGGCCTGGGTCGGTGTGTGATTTATGCTCCCATTACAGCATAGGACAGAGGTTGAATGCTGGACTGAGGGTGAGGAGATAGATTTACCCTTGCAGGCACAACCCCAAGTCACGTGTGAGAGCAGGCACGTGACGAATTAGTGACATCACGGTGTAGGGATCTGTGACACCGCACTTTAGCCGACTTTTGCTGATTTTTAGGGAAAAAGCTCTGGAATCCAAACACGAATCCAATTGTGCAACGCTCATACCGAATTTGAGATTGGTGAATGTTTTCCAAACAAATTCATTCATCTCTATTACTGAATACATATTTTAGAGACCTCGATGTATGATAGTTATATCATTTTGGTATTTAGAAGAGCAATTTTCTTAGTGACTCCAGCTTTATCTATTCTTTTCTTCCTCTTCTTTTTTTTGCCTAACATTCACTTTTAATTCTTTTGAAGTATATGCTGGAAAAACTTGTACAATCCCAAGGGAACTCCAATTAGTAAGTGCTGCCAACAATTCTAATGCATTCCCTTTCTGCAAAAATCCTTTTTCAGATAGGCCTAGTAAGAATAAAATTTTAACCAGAAAATAATCTGACTCTGTGTAAAGTCTAATATTCTTTTACCAGGCTGATATAATAGACTTGCTACTGGGTATCACAGAAGTACATGCTATGAAGGTTGTAACTATACTTTCAGTACTCGACTGGTAGTTTCAGATGGGGCTTTGTTTTAGCCCACTATTTCTTCAGCTGCTTGAGTTTTCTAGCTCCTATTGGCAACCTGTCAAGAGAAAAAAAGTATGTGAACCTCACCCGCCTGCTGCAAAATAGGTGCCCTGAACATGTCCGTCAGAGGGTGCTGAATCCATCCGCTGCACTACAACCAAAATGCAGAGACAAGCGAAAATCAGCGGCACAGCCCTCCGATTATAAACTATTTTCTTTATTAAGATTGTAGGATTAAGGGTTGTCGTTGTGCCAGAAACGCGTCAAGTTTTAATTTTTCATATGGATCCATCTTTTTAAATGTAAATCTAAATAAAGAGAATGGTTTGTATCTGATGGTTGTGCCTCTGATTATGCCAATATGCAGAGTGACAAGGGAATCTTGTATCGACCCTTGTAACAGGTCAGCGTACAACTACTTGTAAGTTCAATGCTTTCTCCAGCTGTTTTCTCACGTTACCTCGGTCATTGATCTGAGAATTTGACCCGCTCTTTGTTTTGTGCTGATTTGCAGGAAGCCCAAGCGTACGCAGATGACAACAGTCTGTTATTTATGGAAACCTCTGCCAAGACAGCCATGAATGTCAATGACCTGTTTCTTGCAATAGGTAAGGCTGAACTGCTATCTGGAACAATTCATGCCTAATAATTACTGTTGTCTCTTACCTAATAATTTCAGCATGCATTTACGTGACTTATAAGTTCCTATCTAAAAAGTTATCACCAAGATAAGGTTTGAAACGTGCTTTTCAAGACTCCATGCACCTACTGCAATCTCAGCCCCACATTTACTGTATATATTGCCTCATCCCATCGAGAATAATACTGACTCTTTGGCCTCTATTGAACTTTTATAGGTTGCTATTCATGACATTTGA
This sequence comes from Ranitomeya imitator, assembly GCF_032444005.1. Lineage (NCBI taxonomy): Eukaryota > Metazoa > Chordata > Amphibia > Anura > Dendrobatidae > Ranitomeya > Ranitomeya imitator. Next base: position 680,328,620 of record NC_091284.1, on the reverse strand, counting down.
CGTATAGGTACATTAAGGAGATCATGTGTGGCACAGGAGCTGTGCCTGTGCGATCGGCGCTCACAGCTGAGCCCTGGCTGTCACAGGCAAGAGCTGTGCCTGCACTGCCCCGGCTGTCTGATGCCTTTAATTGCAATGGCAAAACTTGTTACTTATTTGTAATAAAAAGTGTCTTTTAGTGTGTGACCGCAGCCAATCATAAAAAAAACTATATAAATCTGGTATCGCTGTAATCGCACCGACCTGAAGAAAAAAAAGTTGTCTAATTGTGTATACCGCATGAGAAATGGCATAAAAAATAAATAAAACCAATTCTTCATCTGCTATTTTGTTCATTCTGCCTCCCAAAGATCGTCGGAAAGCTCAGCTCACATTTATCCTGCGCTCTAAGCTGAGCACTTACACATGGGTTTCTGTGTAAATCTCTGAAAATACGTGATTCAGACAGAACCACCGGCAGAAGATTCCCTATGATAAGGCAGAAGGAGGCACTGTGGACGCAGTCTGGTCTATGATCCAGCCGTGTCTTTTTTTTTTTTTTTTTTTTTTTTTTTAAAGGTGTCCATAGAAGCACGGTCAACCAAAGTCGGAGTCCAGAGTGACGCTGCTGCCTCATTATAGTGAGTGCCTCCCTCAGGGATTTAATCTGCATTGCGTCACTTGGAGAGAAACATGGAAACCCCAAAGTATGTGCTCAGCGTAGAGCGAAGTATAAATGCGATCCCAAATGTTATGTAAAATGTTCCCAATAAAAGCTTCAACTCAATCCACAAAAAAATCAAGTCCCCACTCAAATCCATCATCTAGGCATCGCACAAAGGCTCTAGAAAAGCACTATAGCTCCTCGACCTCCCCCCCCCCCCCCCTAAAAAAAGAAATCAAGTGAATTATTTGCTCCCAAATCCAAATGCCACCCTCCATTCTGATCCCCAGTGTGCCTAAACTGCAGTTAGCATCAACGTTTGTCATTTTAGTAGCGATGAGAGCCTGCCTAATTTTTCAGGTGTGTGTCTCCAAAAGTGCGGGCTGGACATAATGTACTAGGCACAGCAATGTACGGGCACTACAATAGCAGATTTGCAATTTTCACTTAGCAACATCCACTGCTGCTCATTTCTGGAAAACACCCATGGAGTCAAAATTGTCAATGTATCTGTAGATAAATTCCCAGAGGAGTGTAATTTCCAAAATTGAGTCGTCTGAGGGGGGTATTCTGCTCTTCTGGCACCTATGGGCTCTGTATATGGAGTCCGCAAACTATTCTAGGAAATTTTACTCTCCAGGAGGCAAATTGAGCTCCGTCCCTCCAGAGTCTCGCCGTCTGGCTAAGCAGTACTGTACACAAAGAAAATTTTTGTAGTAAAAATGTAATTACCGTATATACTCGAGTATAAGCCAACCCCCCCCCAACCCCCCCCTAATTTTGCAACAAAAAACTGGGAAAACTTATTGACTCGAGTATAAGCCTATGGTGGAAAATGCAACAGCTACCGGTAAATGTCAAAAAATAAAAATAGATACCAATAAAAGTTAAATTAATTGAGACATCAGTAGGTTAAGTGTTTTTGAATATCCATATTGAATCAGGAGCCCCATATAATGCTCCATACTGTTCATTATGGCCCCATAAGATGCTCCATAAAGAATAGGCCCCATAAGATGCTCCATACAGTTCATTATGGCCCCATAAGATGCTCCATATACAAATATGCCCCATATAATGCTCCATGCAGTTCTTTATGGCCCCATAGATGCTCCATATAATGCTCCATGCAGTTCTTTATGGCCCCATGTAATGCCCGATATAATGCTCCATGCAGTTATGGCCCCATAGATGCTCCATATAATGCTCCATGCAGTTCTTTATGGCCCCATATAATGCCCCATATAATGCTCCATTCAGTTCTTTATGGCTCCATATAATGCTCCATGCCGTTATGGCCCCATAGATGCCCCATATAATGCTCCATGCAGTTCTTTATGGCCCCATAGACGCTCCATATAGCCACATGTAAGACGGTTGCTGCACTAAAAAAAAAAAATTACATACTCACCTCTCGTCGCTGCTCCTCAGTGTCCCGTCTCTCCGCACTGACTGTTCAGGCAGAGGGCGGCGCGCACACTAATACGTCATCGCGCCCTCTGCCCTGAACAGTCAGTGCAGACGACGCAGAAGACGAGGTGGCGGTGGAACGCGGAAAGGTGAATATGACATTCTCACCTGCTCCGAGCGCTCTGGACGCAGTCCCTTGCATGTCCCACAGGAGCGGCAGCTTCTTCCTGTAGTGAGCGGTCACTGGTACCGCTCATTACAGTAATGAATATGCAGCTCCACCCCTATGGGAGTGGAGTCCATATTCATAACTTTAATGAGCGGTACCAGTGACCGCTGAACAGGGGAAGAAGCTGCAGGCGCCCGAAGACCGTGGGACATGCGGGGACCGCGTCAGGAGCGCCGGGAGCAGGTGAGTATTTGACAGGCGTCGCTCCCCCTCACCTGCTGACCCCTCCGCCTTCCATGACTCGAGTATAAGCCGAGAGGGGCACTTTCAGCCCATTTTTTGGGGCTGAAAATCTGGGCTTATACTCGAAAATATATGGTATTTTTTTCTTTACTGATCAATGATTTCAAATTCTGTGACACACCCATTTTGTGAATATGGTCACTGCACCCCTAGATGAATTCTTTGAGAGATGCAGTTTGCAAAATGGGGTCACTTATGGTGGGTTCTGCTGTTCTGTCACTTCAGGGGCTCTCCCAGTGGGTCATGGCACCTGCGAACCATAACAGTAAAATCTACACTTACTATATGATGCTCCTGAAAGCCTATTTGAAGTAATGAGCGAAACTACTTGGATAACATGTTATCCGAGCATGCGCGGGTGTTATCAGAGTATATTTGAGTCCTTGCGGCTACATATTTTGTGGTGGTAGACATCTATGAATGAAGCAATTATTGTCTTAATCTTGAACTGGAAAAAAACCCTGAGTACCCAGATTCGTATTGTCTAATATATTAAAATATAAATAAAATAGTAGCCAAATATTAGCTAAAGTACTTGCCAGTAGGTTAAATAAAATAGCAGAAGTGATCCATGAAGACCAGACAAGATTTATGCCTAACAAATCTACGGCTATCAACATTAGACAGTTATCTCCTACTATGCAAATGATGAATAGAGTCTGGAAATAGACCAATGACATCCCTTGACGCTGCAAACGCTTTCAACATCATCGAGTGGAATTATTTATGGGAAGTATTAAGCAAAATGGGAGTTGGTCTTAAGTTTCTAAATTGGGTCAAAGTTCTCTATGGGTCACCATCTGCTAGACTGAGTAGATGTTCTATTGTCAGGGCCATTTGAGTTGGTCAGGAGAACACGACAGGGCTGCCCGCTCTCCTATTTGCATCAGTAATTGAGCCACTGCCCTGTAAACTGAGAGATTTGAAGGACTTCATTGGTTTTAAGTGTAATAGCGTAATAGAAAAGGTGAGTCTGTATGCCGATGACATGCATATATATAACAAATATCTGATTTGAATGAAATTTTGCATGGCCAGTCTTTAACACCTGACTAAAAATACTGCGAACATTAACCCCTTAACGACTGCCGACTTTTAAGCTTTTTCCCACACAAGAATTATTCATACGTCCCTGGGACTTATTGACCTGTGCCGTATTGATATGTATCGGCGATCACCGCCGAGTGTCAGCTGCTTTGGACAGCTGCCACAGGGCACTCTGTGCCAGGAGTGGTCCCGCACCGCTCCCGGCACTTTCACCCCCTAAATGCTGCAATTGAACACCTATAGATAAATTGCCAGAGGGGTATAAGTTCCAAAATGGAGTCTTCTAGCAATTAGGGGCTCTGTATATGGAGTTCACAAACTATTCTAGGAAAATCTGCGCTCCAGGAGGCTAATAGCCCTCCATTTCTCCGTATGGCTAAGTAGGACTGTACAGCCACATACGGGGTATTGCCACATTCAGTAGATATTGTTGGACAAATTTTGGTGCCATTTTTACCCACTTGTGTGAAAATGTAAAATCTGGGACTAAAACAAATTTATGGTGGTAAAAATGTAGTTCTTTTGTCTTCACTGCCCAATGGTATAAAATTCTGTGACACACCTGTGGTGTCAGTATGATCTCTGCACTCCTAGATGAATTAGTTGAGAGGTGTAGTTTGTAAAATGGGGTCACTTATGGGGTTTTCTGCTGTTTTGGCAACTCTGGGCCTCTCCCAGTGGGTCATGGCACCCACAAACCATAACGGCAAAATCTGCACTATAGTATGGCGCTCCTTCCCGTCTGAGATTTGCACTGTACCTGAAAAATATTTCCCGATTTACATGTAGGATATTGGCGCACTCAGGAAAAAAATGTAGCTGTTTGTTGAAAAAAAAAATCCTATTGGTCTTTCGAAAAATTAAAAACTTGGGGCTAAAACAACATTTTAGTGGTAAAAATGTAATTTATTCTTTCTTCACTGCTCAGTGGTATAAAATACTGTGAGGCACGTGTGGTGTCAATATGATCACTGCACCCCTAGATGAATTCATTGCAGAGTGTAGTTTGTAAATTGAGTTCACATATGGGGGGTTTCTGTTGTTCTGGCACCTCAGGGGCTCTGCCAATGTGACATGGCACCCTCAAGCCATTCCAGAAAATGGCGCCTCTTCCCTTCTGAGATTTTCACTGTGCCTCAAAAGTAGTATTCTCCCACATATGGGGTATCTGCTTTCACGGCTTCACGTTATAAACTTCTGTGAAGTACCTGGGGGTTCAATGTGCTCACCATTCATCTAAATACATTCCTTGAGGGGTCTAGTTTCCAAAATGGTGTCACTTGTGGGGGATTTTCAGAGATTCTCCATACGCGACATGGAATCAACTAATTGTTCCAGCAAATTTTGCATTCAAGAAGTCAAAAGGCGTTCCTTCCCTTATGAGCTCTGCCGTGCGCCCAAACAGTGGTTTTCTCCCTCATATGGGGGTATCAGCTTGCTAAGGAGAAATTGTACAACAAATTTTGGGGTCCATTTTTTCCTGTTTCCCTTGTGAAAATAAAAAAAAAATTGGGTCTAAAATAATTTTTTCTGTGGAAAAAACATGTTTTTTTCCACATTCCAAAAATTCCTTTGCAGCACCTGGAAGGTTAATAAACATCTTGAGTGTGGTTTTGAGCACCTTGAGGAATGCAGTTTTTAGAATGGTGTCACTTTTAAGTATCCTCTGTCATGTAGACCACTCAGTCACTTCAAATGTGAGATGGTCCCTTTAAAAAAAGAAAAACATTGATTCATTTTTTGGGGGGCAGGGAGGAAGGAGAAATGGGCAACTTTTAACCCATATAACTTTCTAACAAAATAAAAATTGTTTCAAAGATTGTGCTGATGTAAAGTAGACATGTGGGAAATGTTATTTATTAACTATTTTGTGTGACATAGCTTTCTGATTTAAGAGCATAAGAACTCAAAGTTTGAAAATTGCTACATTTTTGCCAAATTTTTAATTTTTCACAAATAAACGCAAGTTACATTGAAGAAATGATACCACCATCATGAAGTGATATGTCATGAAAAAACATTCTTCAACTCAGTGGGATCCGTTTAAGCGCTCCCAAGTTATTACCTCAGAAAGTGACAGTGGTCAGAATTGTAATATTTTGGCCTGGTCATGAAGGTCACAATTTGCTCATTCACTGAGGGGTTAAATCTCGAAATCTCCCCTTCACGAGATTTGCCCTTCCTGGAGTTTAGGCTCTATAGAGGTAAAGGAGAATACACTTAGGTCCATATATATTTGGACAGAGACAACATTTTTCTAATTTTGGTTACAGACATTACCGCAATTAATTTTAAACAAAACAATTCAGATGCAGTTGAAATTCAGACTTTCAGCTTTCATTTGAGGGTATCCACAATAAAATTGGAAAAAGGGTTTAGTAGTTTCAGCTCCTTAACATGTGCCACCTGGTTTTTAAAGGGACCAAAAGTAATTGGACAATTGACTCCAAGGCTACTTCATGGACAGGTGTGGGCAATCCCTTCATTATGTCATTCTCAATTAAGCAGATAAAAGGCCTGGAGTTGATTTGAGGAGTGGTGCTTGCATTTGGAAGATTTTGCTGTGAAGTAAACATGTGGTCAAAGGAGCTCTCCATGCAGGTGAAACAAGCCATCCTTAACCCCTTACCGGCATCGGACGTACTATACCGTCCGATGCCGGCTCCCCTGCTTTGATGCAGGGCTCCGCGGTGAGCCCGCACCAAAGCCGGGACATGTCAGCTGTTTTGAACAGCTGACATGTGCCCGTAATAGGCGCGGGCAGAATCGCGATCTGCCCGCACCTATTAACTAGTTAAATGCCGCTGTCAAACGCAGACAGCGGCATTTAACTACCGCTTCCGGCCGGGCGGCCGGAAATGACGTCATCGCCGACCCCCGTCACATGATCGGGGGTCGGCGATGCTTGTGAATGGTAACCATAGAGGTCCTTGAGACCTCTATGGTTACTGATTGCCCGTCGCTGTGAGCGCCACCCTGTGGTCGGCGCTCACAGCACACGTGCAATTCTGCTACATAGCAGCGATCAGCAGATCGCTGCTATGTAGCAGAGCCGATCGGGTTGTGCCTGCTTCTAGCCTCTCATGGAGGCTATTGAAGCATGGCAAAAGTTAAAAAAAAAAAGTTTAAAAAAATGTGAAAAAAATAGAAAAAACATAAAAGTTTAAATCACCCCCCTTTCGCCCCAATCAAAATAAATCAATAAAAAAAATATCAAATCTACGCATATTTGGTATCGCCGCGCTCAGAATCGCCCGATCTATCAAATAAAAAAAAGTATTAACCTGATCGCTAAACAGCGTAGCGGGAAAAAAACTCGAAACGCCAGAATTACGGTTTTTTGGTCGCCGCGACATTGCATTAAAATGCAATAACGGGCGATCAAAAGAACGTATCTGCACCGAAATGCTATCATTAAAAACGTCATCTCGGCACGCAAAAAATAAGCCCTCAACCGACCCCAGATGATGAAAAATGGAGACGCTACGAGTATCGGAAAATGGCGCAATTTTTTTTTTTTTTTTTAGCAAAGTTTGGAATTTTTTTTCACCACTTAGATAAAAAAATAACCTAGTCATGTTTGGTGTCTATGAACTCGTAATGACCTGGAGAATCATAATGGCAGGTCATTTTTAGCATTTAGTGGACCTAGCAAAAAAGCCAAACAAAAAACCAATGTGGGATTGCACTTTTTTTGCAATTTCACCGCACTTGGAGTTTTTTTCCCGTTTTCTAGTACACGAGATGCTAAAACCAATGATGTCGTTCAAAAGTACAACTCGTCCCGCAAAAAATAAGCCCTCACATGGCCAAATTGACGGAAAAATAAAAAAGTTATGGCTCTGGGAAGGAGGGGAGCGAAAAACGAACACGGAAAAACGAAAAATCCCCCGGTCATGAAGGGGTTAAGCTGCGAAAACAAAAACAACCCATCCGAGAAATTGCTCCAATATTAGGAGTGGCAAAATCTACAGTTTGGTAAATCCTGAGAAAGAAAGAAAGCACTGGTGAACTCATCAATGCAAAAAGACCTGGGCGCCCACGGAAGACAACAGTAGTGGATGATCCCAGAATAATCTCCATGGTGAAGAAAAACCCCTTCACAACAGCCAACCAAGTGAACAACACTCTCCAGGAGGTCGGCGTATCAATATCCAAATCTACCATAAAGAGAAGACTGCATGAAAGTAAATACAGAGGGTTCACTGCACGGTGCAAGCCACTCATAAGTATCAAGAATCAGAAGGCTAGACTGGACTTTGCTAAAAAAAAAATCTAAAAAAGCCAGCACAGTTCTGGAAGAACATTCTTTAGACAGATGAAACCAAAATCAACCTCTACCAGAATGATGAGAAGAGAAAAGTATGGCGAAGGCGTGGTACAGCTCATGATCCAAAGCATACCACATCATCTGTAAAACACGGCGGAGGCAGTGTGATGGCTTGGGCATGCATGGCTGCCAGTGGCACTGGGTCACTAGTGTTTATTGATGATGTGACACAGGACAGAAGCAACCGAATGAATTCTGAGGTATTCAGAGCCATACTGTGTGCTCAGATCCAGCCAAATACAGCCGAAACTGATTGGTCGTCGTTTCATACTACCGATGGACAATGACCCAAAACATAAAGCCAAAGCAACCCAGGAGTTTATTAAAGCAAAGAAGTGGAATATTATTGAATGGCCAAGTCAGTCACCTGATCTCAACCCAATTGAGCATGCATTTCACTTGATAAAGACTAAACTTCAGACAGAAAGGCCCACAAACAAACAGCAACTGAAAATCACCACAGTGAAGGCCTGGCAGAGCATCAAAAAGGAGGAAACACATCGTCTGGTGATGTCCATGAGTTCAAGACTTCAGGCAGTCATTGCCAACAAAGGGTTTTCAACCAAGTACTAAAAATGAACATTTTATTTAAAATTATTTAATCTGTCCAATTACTTTTGGTCCCTTTAAACACATGGTGGCACATGTTAAGGAGCTGAAACTCCTAAACCCTTCATCCAATTTTAATGTGGATACCCTCAAATGAAAGCTGAAAGTCTGAACTTCAACTGCATCTGAATTGTTTTGTTTAAAATTCATTGTGGTAATGTCTACAACCAAAATTAGAAAAATGTTGTCTCTGTCCAAATATATATGGACCTAACTGTATGCATGTTGAATTTAAAACCACAGTTTTGGCCCAAAGGATCTTAAAGAATTAGTGACCACACCTAAACAGTCACTCTAAAAGGAGCAGCAACCATATAGTCGCTAAGGTGGGCCAACCTGATAAGTCCGGGGTCACACTAGCATGTTTTACGGACGTATGAGAGGCACAGAAAATACGCATTGCACACGGACCAATGATTGTCTATGGCCCAGCTCCTATGTGGCGTATTTTACGCATCCGTATTTTACGGTCTTGTACGGCCGTAGACAATCGCAGCATGCTGCGTTTGTCAGCGTATTGCGCAAAGAATCCGCCAATGAAAATCAATGGGGGAGAGAAAGATACGGATTACACACGGACCAACAGTCTGAATTGCGAGAAATACGCAGCGGTGATCTATAGAAAAGCCGGTAATTCAGTGCGGTGTACAGTAAAATCACACTGACAGGTTAGAATAGAATAGATAGAATAAATGTCTACGCATAGTAGAGGGGTATAATTTCATACAGCGCTAGATAGCTTAAAAGCCGGTAACTCAATTGCCGGCTTTTCCTATCTCCTTCTCAAACCCGACATACAGTAAACCATTTCATATCCCTTATTTTTTTTACATGTTCCTCATTAGTAATTTTACAAGTTTATGTGTGTAAAATTTGGGGGCTCTAGTTGTTAAAATAAAGGGTTAAATCACGGAAAAAATTGGCGTGGGCTCCCGCACAATTTTCTTCGCCAGAGTAGTAAAGCCAGTGACTGAGGGCAGATATTAATAGCCTAGAGAGGGACCATGGTTATAGGACCCCCCCTGGCTAAAAACATTGCCCCCAGCCACCCCAGAAAAGGCACATCTGTAAGATGCGCCTATTCTGGCACTTGGCCACTCTCTTCCCACTCTCCTGTAGCGGTGAGATATGGGGTAATAAAGGGTTAATGTCACCTTACTATTGTAAGGTGACATTAAGCCAGGTTAATAATGGAGAGGCGTCAATAAGACACCTATCCATTATTAGTAAATGGTTAATAAAACACACACATTATGAAAAAAGTATTTTATTGAAATAAAGACACAGGGTGTTGTAATAGTTTTTTATACTCTCAATCCAATTGAAGACCCTTGTCACCTGAAACAAAGTTAAAATAAAAAAACAACAATATCCCATACCTCTCCGATGCTCAGTCTTGTCCCACGCTGTAAATCCATCTGAAGGGGTTAAATAATTTTACAAGCAGGAGCCTGCTAATGCAGCCACCCCTGCCTGTAAAAACTGGGGAATGAATGGGAAGAAGGGGAACATAGCTACCTAGACTTGTGGTGCTGCGCCCCCTGCTGGCATAAACTCAGATGAACTCGAGCGTGAGAAAATATTCAGAAAAATTCCCACTGATATATATAATCTCGCTGTACGGATGCCATACATATAAAATACGGAGGTTTACATGCGCAAAATACGCTGCCACACCCTGCCTACGGATGACATACGGATCACTATTTTGGAAACATTTCTGCGTATTACGCATGTAAAATACGGACCGTATTTCCCTACGCTGAGTCTGACCCTGGCCTAAGTCTGTAATTATAGTAGCGGCTGTTGCAGGAGTACCTGGGGCCTCATTTATGAGAATTGACTCACAGTGTTGTTGTTGCGACCAGAGTGCAGCTGACAAGTGAACAAAGCGAATCCCGGCTTGAAAGGAAACGGATGAGACAGACTGAATCAAAGACTGCTGAAATATCTGAACAACGGGAAGGTCATCTTCAGGAGTAACGGATGGGACAGACTGAATCAAGGGGAGCTGACACATCTGAACAAAAGGATAAACGTCATCAGAATAACGACATATGACATATACAACTTGCAAATGAGCTTTAATGGGGGTAAATGTAAGGTCATGCACTTGGGTAGAAGTAATAAGATGTATAATTATGTGCTTAATTGTAAAACTCTGGGCAAAACCGTCAATGAAAAAGATCTGGGAGTATGGGGGATGAAAAACTCACATTTAGTGGCCAGTGTCAGGCAGCTGCTACTAAGGCAAATAAAATAATGGGATGCAATAAAAGAGGCATAGATGCTCATGAGGAGAACATAATTTTACCTCTATACAAGTCACTAGTTCGACCACACTTAGAATACTGTGCACAGTTCTGGTCTCCGGTGTATAAGAAAGACATAGCTGAACTAGAGCGGGTGCAGAGAAGAGCGACCAAGGTTATTAGAGGACTGGGGGGTCTGCAATACCAAGATAGGTTATTACACTTGGGGCTATTTAGTTAGGAAAAACGAAGGCTAAGGGGTGATCTTATGTTAATGTATAAATATATGAGGGGACAGTACAAAGACCTTTCTGATGATCTTTTTAATCATAGACCTAAGACAGCGACAAGGGGGCATCCTCTACGTCTGGAGGAAAGAAGGTTTAAGCATAATAACAGACGCGGGTTCTTTACTGTAAGAGCAGTGAGACTATGGAACTCTCTGCCGTATGATGTTGTAATGAGTGATTCATTACTTACAGTAAATTTAAGAGGGGACTGGATTCCTTTCTTGAAAAGTATAATGTTACAGGGTATATATACTAGATTCCTTGATAGGGCGTTGATCCAGGGAACTACTGATTGTATGGAAAAACTAGTCTCCTGCATTGCTCCGGTGTGATTTTGACCATTCTTCAACACAAACACTTTTTTTCCAATCCTGAAGGTTGCGTGAGCTCCTTTTATGAATTCTGAGCTTTAGTTCCTTCCATAAATTTTCTATTGGATTCAGTTTAGATGATTGGCTGGGCTATTCTAGCAACCTTATTTCCTTTCTCTGAAACCAATTATTTTTTCTTGTCTATGTGTTTGGGATCATTGTCTTGCTGAAATGTCCACCCTCGGTTCATCTTCATCGTACTGGTGTAAATATATATATATATATACCATAAAAATTGGAACAGCACAATGCTCACCGGTGGGTGCCTGGCCTCCTGGGCAGAATGGTCCACTCATCTGCCCACATGTATACAAAAATCGGCAAGAGAAGGCAGCACTCAAAGTCCTTTTTAAAGGTGAAAAATGTGACTTTTATTGAACCCACATCTCTGTGCGACGTTTCGGCTCACACTGAGCCTTTTTCAAGCCTTGAAAAAGGCTCAGTGTGAGCCGAAACGTCGCACAGAGATGTGGGTTCAATAAAAGTCACATTTTTTTCACCTTTAAAAGGACTTGGAGTGCTGCCTTCTCTTGCCGATTTTTTTATGTGTATATATATATATATATATATATATATATATATATATATATATATATATATATATATATATATATATATATATATATATATATTCTACCGCATCGGGTATTCTAGAATATGCATGTCCACGTAGTATATTGCACAGCCCACGTAGTATATTGCCCAGCCACATAGTATATTGCCCAGCCACATAGTATATAGCAGAGCCACGTAGTATAGAGACTTTAAATAAATAAACATATACTCACCTATAGCCCGTTGAAGTCCTGCTATACTTACCATCCGCCGCCTTTCTCGCTCCTCACCACGCTCCCTGGATCGCTCCATTGCAAGCGGCAGCTTGTGTTCCCAGGGCTGGTGTGAGCAGGACCTATGATGACGTCGCGGTCACATGACCATGATGTCACGGCAGGTCCTTGTCGCACACCAGCCCTGGGACAGGACCGGAGGCTGCCACTTGCAATGGAGCGGTCCCGGGAGCGTGGCGAGGAGCGAGAAAGGCGGCGGAGGGTGAGTATAGCAGGTTTTTTTAATTTATTATTTTTAACATGACATATTTTTACTGTTGATGCGGCCTAGGCAGCATCAATAATAAATAGTTGGGGACACACAGGGTTAATAGCAGCGGTAACGGAGTGCGTTACACCGCGGGCCGTTACCGCTGCCATTAACCCTGTGTGAGCGGTGAGTGGAGGGGATTACGGAGCGGGCGCCGGGCAGTGAGTGCAAGGGAGTAGGGGAGGGACTAATCGGACTGTGGCCGTCGCTGATTGGTCGCGACAGCCATGACAGGCAGCTGCCGAGCCCAATCAGCGAACGAATAACTGTGACAGAAGGAGACAGACAGACAGACAGAAGTACCCCTTAGACAATTATGTATATAGATTTTTTTTATTTTTTTTTATTAAAAAAATGCTCAGTAAATTTGCTGAAAAACTGCTCCAGGCAACGATATTCACATTTCCAAACTTCACTGTTAGTATGGCGGTCTTGGGGTGATATGCTGTGCCTTTTGGCTTCCAACCATCGTTGTATTATGGCATCCTAGAACTTAAGTTTTTGTCTCTTCTGACCAGACTATATTCTCCTAGTATTTTGCAGGCTTGTCTAAATTTTGTTGAGCAAACTTGAAACGCGCTTGAACATGCTTTTTGTTCAGCAATGGAGTCTTGTGTGGTGAGCGTGCATACAGTCCATGGATGTTGAGTGCATAACTTTGAAATAATTTTACCTGCTGATTCTAGGTCTTTCTGTAGCTCTCCACAGATGGCCTTTGGCTCTTGAACAGCTCTTCTGCTAGTTCTTTTCTCTCCTCTGTCTAAAATCTTGTGGGGAGCACCTTGTCGTGATTGGTTTATAATGAAAAGATGCTTCTTTCCACTTCTGAATTATGACCCAACAGTGCTCACTGTAACATTAAGTAGTTTAGAAATTCTTCTGAAACCAATGCCATCATTATGTTTTGCAACAATAAGGTCACAAAGGTCTTGAGACAGGTCACAGGTTTTACCCATCATGAGATGTTTCTTGTGTAGCACCTTGGTAATAAAACTCCTTTGTATAGGCCATCAGTTGAACGAGGTGATATTATTTCACTCTTAATGGCGGGATTGCGTTTTAATTACTGATAATTTCAGCTGGTGTCATGACTTTCCATGGGTTTTTGCACTTATTTCTTTGTGTGTTCAATACTTTTTTCCCTGTGTCATTTCTCATTATTATACATAACTTAATCTATAGACATGTTTAGTTTGATTTCTTTGCCTGTCTGGGCTGGATGAGTTGTTGCCAACATCTGGCGAGAATGTCATGTCAACAGTACCTTTTAGAAATATATTGACTTACAAAATTGGTGACATTTTCAATACTTATTTCATCCATTGTATTGAATATGTCACCAGCTTTTTGTTACCCAATTAGAAGTCAGAATGATATAGGTTTAGAGTCCCTGATTCTAGCAATTTACCATATTTTTCGATCTATAAGACCCACCGGACCATAAGACGCACCTAGGCTTTAGAGGAGGAAATTAGAAAAAAAAAATTGAAACTAAAAATGTGGTCAAAGACTGGGAGCCCAGTTGAAGGGCACCAAATGGTATCGTCTTAAATGTATTGATGGACATATTCTGATTCCATAAACTATAGCTTTTATGGATGCACGTAGAGAGGTGGAGGGGATTAAGGGGAGGGATTACAGAATTGGTAGAGTTTGGATAAGTTTATTGTTTTGGCAATAATGTCATATTGAACAGAATGGAAAAGACAACTTGACATGGATCCTATGACATGCTATTGGTTTGATATGTACTGTTTAAAACTAATAAAAAGAGTTAAAAAAATGTGGCCAATTCTGTAGTAATATATACTATCCTGGTATGCATGGGCCCCCATCTCCGTCCTGGTATGATTGGACCCCATCAGAAAAACATTAAAAAATCAAAACCATAAACCATTATATTTACCTTCCTGCGCTCCTTCGCAGCGTCCTGTTCTTATGCTAGCAGTTGTTATGCTTGTAAGCAGTGTATGGCAAGTACGTCATGCGCTGCTTACAAGCCGAGGACAGCTGCCAGATTACACACTGCTCTACATGCCGGGATTGTGTGGAGAGCAGTGAGTATTCTGGCAGCTGTCCTCGGCTTGTAAGCAGCGCATGACGTACCTGCCATACACTGCTTGCAAGCATAACTCAGCTGCTGGCATAAGAACAGGACGCTGCAAAGGAGCGCAGGAAGGTAAGTATTATGCTTTTTTTTTTAATGTGTTTTTTATGTATTAGCCACAGCTGCCGGCTTCCTGCAGCTGCCGTGCGTTCAAGTGTGCCCGCTGCTAAAGGGAATGAATATTTAATGCATTCCACGCCTGTGGGAGTGGAGAGCAGTGAATTTTCATTGCCTTAAGTAGCAGGCACACGCGAACGCCCAGCTGTGGCTAACACGGTGTCCGCTATTAGAGAGAAATGAATATTCCCTGCCTTACACTCCCATGGATGTGGAATGCAGTGAATATTAATTTCTCTTTAGCAGCGGGCACAGGAGTTGGTCGCAGCAGCAGCTGACTCCTGCCTCCCGTGACTTGATGCTGCGCCACTGCCTCTCCCCCATCCTTCCACCATAGCCAGAGCAGGTACATCAGGTCTATAAGATGCACCCCCCAATTTACTCCACATATTTTGGAGGAAAAAGTACTTTTTAAAAATATGGTATCACCTATTGGACTGCTTTGTGCAGTTTTGATAAAACCCCTGTATTTTTTCTGCTTCAGATCTAGCAATTCTCTACTGAGTTCTGTATAAGGCTGCCACACTACGGATTGGCAATTTTCCCTGTACACGTTACCACTCTCGCCTCGCTCACTCCTATGCTGCTTTTCACACAATGTCCCCCTTATACTGGCCAGTCTCTACTGTTCCCCTCTTCACACTGCGTCCCTTCTGTATTCTGTTTCCCTATACTGCACAGTCTATATACTGTGTCCCGTTTTCACACGTTCCCTCCCCTGCATGTTGTCCACAATGCTGTACCCATACTACCTACCCAGACTCATACTGTCACCTCACGCACTGTTTTACCTATACTGTTGAAATTATATACTATGGTCTCTCTTCGCCCCTCTGCATATTGTTCCCTCCATATTGTGTCCGTTCTGTACTGTACCCCCCAATTCTCCCCCCTTACCCTGGCTAGTCTCTATACTATGCCCCTTCTCACACTTTCCCCCCTTCGCTGACACTTTGGCTCCATTGGAGTGTTTTCCTTTCCACCATCTTCTAGTCCTCTGTGACATAGAATTGGTGTCGGCAGCGCCTTCCTGTGACCTCATTACGTTGCTGTACATTCTGTTGACCCTGGAAATGTCAGTCATTCGAGCTTCAATTTTACTTGGGTCTTTCAGACATGAATACAGTGCAGACAGCCGACTTCTTATCTGTTGTGTGAGCCAGCTATCGGTTAAACAACCGGGTCGGAGAATGGCTGAATGCCACTCGCAAAGTGCCGCCCCTAGGAGACGCCTATGACAACTATGCACGTACAGCTGTGCTCGGTGGTCTCCGCTCTGTGTCTGAGCCAGGCCGTGGCTTCTCGTTACTACTAATATGCAGGTTTGTTGCCTCCATGTTATGATACTTCTACCTTTAGCATTTTCTATTCCGTTCAGATGACCTCTAGCGTACGTACATGTGTCAGTGACCCTCTCCGGTACAATCATTTGGCTGCATTGACAAAGATTAAATTATTGAAAGGTTTCTTTATAGTGCTGTTTATCAGATTGGCTGTAATTGATAGTGACACTTAAGGGTTTATAACGCTATTGCTCTACTGTGCTCTTGTTAATAATTTAACCCTCCAAGCCAATGACCTCCTCTTCATCATTTAACTTATCATTATTATCATGAATTAAGCAATTCTTCAGACACCGTACTGCTCTTTTACTTTTCTGTAAAAACTGAAAATATACACTTCAATTCTGACTGTCCCCTTTGTTGGGACTTTACCTGGTTGGTGTAGGAGAGGGAATGTGATCAGTTCACCTTTCTTCCTCAGCAAAGCCAAATTGTCTGCCAAATACAATGGCAAATACACAGAGGGTCAAAATTAAAAGCTTGGACAAAGTCCCATGCCAACCTTGATTTATATATTGTTTTTCTTTAAAACAGTGTCTGTAATTGAAGTTTTTCCTTAGAGTAAAATGTAACGTTGAACTTTTTCACATGGAAACAAACTTAAAGGAGTTGTCCCACGAACAAAGGATATTTTAATTAGTCAATCTTAGAATAAGTTATAGGAATAATATAATATGTTATATAAGAACAGTAAAAAGCATATGGCCGTGTGGCCTAATTTTAAATTCGTAATAACAATGGATAAAAAACCTTGAATAATACAGATAATAAAGTATGATGCAAACAAGTGTCCCTAAAAACAGCATGATATCCCCAAAGTGAATTCCTCCACACGCACGGTATGATGACCCTACTGTACTCCCTCCATAAATCCCCCCTGACAAATGGTGACCCCCATCACAGTACAATTCTCCAACTGTAATCCCCACACAGCCCTCCATCTAATATATAATTGCCTAGAATACTACTTCCTGCAATTTGTGCCAACTTCCTGTCCGGAGCTAATGTCCGGAGCTAATGTCCGGAGATAATGTCCGGAGATAAGTGACGTCAACAGTGTCCAGTGTCTGATTGGTTGCCGCCTGCTGCGAGCGACCAATCAGAAACGTGCCGTACTGTGACACACTCCGCCCGCCATTTTGGTGTGATTTTTGAATTTTTACCTCACAGCAAGTTTCTACAGCGTGGAGGCGGGCCCAGTGACGTTGCTCTTCAAGCTCCTGCCGAATTTCATCAAAAAAATGATAATACCATTTACCAAAACTATATATACTTAGTTGTGAAGTGGTTCAGTGACATTTTCACACCAATTTTGAACTTTTGTTTGGTGTTTTCTCCATATACTGCCTATTATTCACTGACTGTTATACTGAGAGACTGCCGTTTATTAACCTCTTCTTTGCCACATTGGGTATATTGCTCTATTATTTGCCACATAAGGACATTGTCCATTATTGCCCAGCAATTTCTCTGCAATATAAACTGCCTATTTATTAATATCTGCATTCCTGCAAAGAACTATTGCCTATTATTAACTGGCTATTTTCCTACTACCTGACATTGTTCTTAAGCAAAGAACCGTTGTTGTGGCATTTGCCACAACACGCAAAGTTGTCGTCTGATGTCTTTCATCCCTCCCCTCATAAGCATGTTCATGGATCCTGTGTAACTGTACCTTAAATAACAAGAATTGTCAAGAGCTGGTGAGTGCAGCCATTTTTTGTTCTTTCTTACTATTATTTATTAATTGTATTATTTTTACATTTGAATAAATAAAGTATATATGGATTCTAGACTCCCGATTCTTTAGAATCGGGCTGCCATCTAGTAGAGTATAATGGCCACAAAAAGTGCTTCATACGGTAGAATGGGACCCTCATAGTCATTCGTACAGTATATCAGGGCCCTGCATTGCTTTTCATAATGTATAATTGCCCCACATAGTGCTCCATACAGTATAATGGGCCCCACATAAAAAAAAAAAAAAAAGCCCTAATATATATTTGTGTGGGAAAAGGCTCAGCATAATTTTTTAATCCATTTTAAGGCCACGTGCACATGTTGCAGAAAGTGGTGCTGATTTTTCCTGACTGATTTTGGTAAATCCGCAGGTAAACTGCACTGCGGAATTACGGCGGATTTACTGCGGTTTTTTTTTTGTGTTTTTTTTTTGCAGATTCCACCTGCGGTTTTACACCTGCGGATTCCTATTATCAAGCAGGTGTAAACCACTGCGGAATCCGCCCAAAGTATTGACATGCTGCGGAATAAACAACGCAATGTTTCTGCGCGTTTTTTTCCACAGCACGTGCACTGCGGATTATGTTTTCCATAGGTTTACATGGTACTGTACACTCAGGGAAAACTGCTACGCATCCGCAGCGGCCAATCTGCTTCGGATACACAGCAAAATCCGCAATGTGTGCACATACTCTAATTCTTACTAATTCTGGACTTTGGTTGTTCTATTAGGAAAGCTATTCCTTCAAATGCCCCATCTCCATGCACATGCAACCTCCGTTCTGCCAAGTGGGCAGTTAGCCCTGCCAGACAGATGGTTTTTTTTTTTCTATGCCCTGCATCTTTCTTTTCTCTTAACATAGACTGGTTGAATGTCAGCAAACATTGAATACACGTTAGGTTGTTGGGCAGCATTGTCTAAATTAGTGAGTTCACTCCACGTTTGTACCATTCACTAACGGGAAGATATCATTGTCTATTATTTTACAGCTGTTTGGCACCCATGCACATTGGTCTGTTTCAGCCACCAGCTCTCTGATCTGTATGGGGGCCTATGGTGAAGGTGCAGGCTGGTCATGTGTGTATATATGTTAAATACTCAGTGAAATATATATATATATATATATATATATATATATATATATATATATATATATATATATATATATATATATATATATATATATATATATATATATATATATTATAGTTATCAATCTCTTAGAGGGGGGGGAAGTAAATGGCTGCAGTTGTCCGAGTCTCTTCCTACTCTTCATCTTCCTGCAAGTGCATTAAGGAAGACCTTTCACCAGTTTTTTTGAGCATATTAAAATGGCCACATCATGGAATAGTGTCGGCAGAGATGAGTAAAAAAAAAAAATTCTCATCTCTGTTGTGGAGATATTAACATTGTAAAGATTATATACTAAAATCCACTATAAGAAGGGGTCGAGAGCAGAGATTAGTCTCTGGGCATGTTTACTTTTTCACCTATATGATGTTACCGACCTATAAGTGGGACGTAACTTACCGGAAGAATAAAAAAGGCCTCCAGAGAAGATCAGAACCAGTTTTCTCTGTGTGATATGGCAAGACTGATGTACCTAACCAAGTCACACAAGTCTCACTGCCAGCACCTAGGAGATAAAAACTGGGGAGGGGAACAGAGCAGTGTAGCATTATAGACACCTCTGAATCTATTCCAGGCATTGGGAATACTGGGATGATGGCTGTCACAGATCCAAAGTGGTGTATGTGACTCCCTGCAGCTCTTATCTCACAGCACTGACACACTGCTCTGCTCTTATCCCCACATACCCCCTCCATTTGTAACATTAGTAGATGCTTTCTCTATTCTAAAGCGGCTACGGCGGGTCAGCAGGCATCCTAAAGACATCATGTCAATGTATACAAAATGTGCAAGTATCCTATTGTTTGGGTTTGTTTATTTTGTTTGTTTTTCGTGGTAAATTACTAATGCTTGCTGTGGTATATAGTAGTATTTATAAACCATATAAAAATAAATATTTTCTTCATAACTTTAGACAAAGCAAAGTTTTTAAGCAAGAAAATCCGCCTTATATTTTTGAGATTTGCAATCGCTATTTCTGCTTGTTGTCCTGTAAGTTCATAACTCGGTGGGTGTTCGAAGGATGGCATACTATCTCCTCTAGCTTATTGTTAACATACAAGCCTGGTCGCCTGTCTTTTCTCCTACTCTTATATGTGCGAACATGGTTGTCATTTCTGTGCAAAGACGACCCATCATGCACCGATTTTGTGACTTTTGATTTCTGTTTCAATAAGCTCCGCCAAAATGGATGGAACGGGGGAGGGAGGCGTGATGCCGTAGCTTGTCTAATTCATGATGAGCTGTGGTTTATCTTGCAAGACATATCTTGCTCCAGCCCTTGACTTGATTTAGATTTGTGGCGAGGTGCACACCACTTTTCAGATATACCCCTTAATGCATTAAGCGTCTCTGACTCCAGCACACCCCATCATCGAGAGTGGAGTGAACACCACTAGTCTTGATGAATCTGGGCTATAAGCTTTTACTCTGCTCAGCAAGAGGACGGCCATAATCCAGAAAGTAGGATCAGACCACTTTGTTTAGTTTTCTTACCCCCCCCCCCCAATAGGGTTTGCTTATATAAAAATGATATGCCTTAATGAAATCCTGTCTGTCTTTTACAGCTAAGAAGCTGCCAAAAAATGAGCCCCAGAACACAAGTGGGGCAGCTGGGCGAAGCCGGGGTGTGGATCTCCATGAGCAGACGCAGCAGAACAGGAGCCAGTGCTGCAGCAATTAATACCGGAGACTGGAGAACAAAGGGGATTCAAGATAAGATTATAACCTCTCTTCCTGCACCTGCCCTTCCAGAAATCCATCCTAACGCCCTTCCAGAACCTCACTCTTCTGCCAAGACTTTCC
Source organism: Ranitomeya imitator (assembly GCF_032444005.1). Taxonomy (NCBI): domain Eukaryota; kingdom Metazoa; phylum Chordata; class Amphibia; order Anura; family Dendrobatidae; genus Ranitomeya; species Ranitomeya imitator. Next base: position 680,307,856 of record NC_091284.1, on the reverse strand, counting down.
CTTCTTCCCCCACTTGCCCCCTCACTATGGATATCAGCACACACATGGAAGCAAAGCGAGCAGCTGGAAACTTCCCTTACTAACCTCTCCCACCCCCCACACCATTGCAGCCCTCAGCAACCTCCCTGCTAACTGCACTATTGTGGGTATTAATTTCTGTTTATTCCTTTTACTGCTTCCAACAAACACACACAGACTACTCCTGTGACACTGCAAAGGATCGCATCTTCTGGGGACCGCGCCTTCTCAACAGAGCCAACAAGAAAAGAAGCAAAAAACAACAAAAAACTGATTCTACTTTGTATTATAGCTGCATATAGTGACTTTAATGTTGGTTTTTCTTTGAATTCACGTAGATTGCCCTCCACCCACCTACTACTTATCTTCTACCTTCCATCTACTTCTTTCTGTTTTGCAGTCTGTCCAGCACCCTATATCTCTGCAGACTTTGAAGAAGCCTCACGTTACTTACAAATCTTGCTACAGTACTTTAATTTCTTGTTTGCTTCTCCTGTTAAATGCATTATTTGTGCGCCTGGACAAGTGTAGCTGGTAAATGATCATTCACATTACTCTAGCTTTAGTCTGAAATCATGAAGAACTATTTTATGGGTGATGCACGGGTGTAAACGCGGAAGGTTTTTCGATTACTGTGAAGCACTGCAAGGGGTGAGAACACCTTCCATTGATGGGGGATTGTGGGGTTGGTCCAGGCGGGAAACGCAGCGGCCTCTCGTAACGCAGTAGAAATCTGATTGGTGTCTGGAATTTAAAGCACATAAAAAGGTTTACAGAAACTTGATGAAAAAATGGCAGCGCTGTATGCCGCAGTCATTAGAACTCTTTTGGCCATCTGGTTTTCAGGGATTTTATACAGCACTTGGTTTTTCCATCCATTTGTGCAGCAGATCCAACTAGTGATGTAACGATGTAGAACTGCTGTATGACCGTAGGCAAAGCACCACCGATATGTAGACTATGGACAGAGTGACAGATGATGGATTTCCAGCTTGGAGGTATGTATTGTACCTAGCCTTCTGCAAGTCCTGATGCCACTTGGCAATGGTTAGCTAAACCAGTCTCCTACCAATCACTCCTTCACGGTGTGCAACCATAGAGAAGGTCGTCACTAAATGACCCTTTTCTCCTCGTCTAGTAGAGGCCCCATATAATAGTATTTTGGTTGGTAATCTGCAACTTCCATACAGACCTGTGTGTTTAGTATTGCCTTCTGTAAGAGTTGCCACCAGCTGTGCGGACTTTAGTTCTCAAGTGGTGGAAAAGTTGCTCTTCTTTGCATTTTTGCTTTTATTAGATTAAGGAATAACATTTTTGGTTATCATGTAGCAAACGGCTGATTATTATAGATCATCATCCTCCGCTAGAATAGTCATTATGTTCTCACATCACAACATACATTTGTACATTATTAACCACTCTTCACCCTACCAAGGAGTCTTCTCATTAAAGGCAGGTTAAACAATGAACCAAATCTGACTCATGAGGTTCTCCTAAGTCTTATCTAGACACCAGTTGGCACCAGGTTTGTGCCTTTCTGCGTGTGTTTAAGTGTTCTTACTCATTTTTGTTGGTGACTTAATGGATTGCCAGTTTTCTCTTGATATGTGCCTTCCTTCCATAGGTGGACAGGACTGTCGATAAGGGTGTACTACATTTTCTTACTCTTGATTCTGTTAACGTCCCATTTGGAGGAGGGCTAGACAGCTCATGAATGACACAGGTTTAGGAGTTATTATAAAGATATATTCACAAGCAGCAGATTTGTTGCATACATTTGAGACTGTCCAAATTAACCTGAATGGGGCTAGAAGAAAATCATTCAGTTGTGCTAAACTGATTTTCTATATTGCTGCCTGGGAATTTATCCTACAGGTCCTCCTTGGTGCATGTTTTATGATACTCATTAGGATTTATTATCATGGCATTGGAGGTGGGTTAAAAGACATTATACCACTGTTATTGTATTTTCTGCCACTTTTGCTGTACTTTGCTACTTAATTCTGCTATACTGATATTGCACATATACTGAAAATCTGCACCTTTTGTGCAGTGTAATAGGCATTAATGATGGTTTCCCAACACTACAATAATATATGAAGCTCTAGACTTCTTCTCAAGTACTCAGCACGTTCACATATCACACTTTGGGCAACTTAGTAAAGTTATGATAGTCACATATGTCCAATCTCCAAGGTTCATTTTTAGAGCATTTCTGCATGTACTTTGCATATATGCATATGATTGCACAAAATTTCCATGTCCCAGAAATTCATTGCATTGCCAGGCCTAGGGTTTTTGTGTCTTTTTTTTGTTTGTTTGTTTGTTTTTGTTCTGTGTTTTTTTTTGTTTTTTTTTTGTATGCGGTAATAAAAGCCTATACTAAGATACCCTCCAACTATCTACGGTATATTGATGTCAACCTAAATTTTTTTCAGACAGGGATCACATCCATTTTTTGGAACTTTTATGCAAATTACCAAACTGGACACTAATTGATCCATGTTTGTACATCTTATGGTTGCCGCTACAATTGACACACCTTTCTGCTGATGGAACAGTGAGTGTATGTAGCAGAGTTTATGTAGGACGTCCTTCTGCCTGTGGAAGATGTAAGTGGGCTATTGAAATTTTAATCCGTTTTATTAATCATTGCAGCTGATTGAAAAGTGATATTTATTTTTTACGGTGATGTTGCAAGCAATGTATGCAGTTGACTTCACGGAAACTCGCATATCCATCGTTTCTGCAAATCTCGTCTTTAGATGAACATCAGTTATTGGCTCGGACTCACTACAATTCACTTTAGAGAAAATAAAATCACTGCTGAGATGTATTTATGGGACAACGGATAGCCATGTCGTGCTTTTTTTTTTTTTTTTCTTTTTTCAATGACCGGATGAATTGCCACAAGCAACCAATGTTGTACTCAAAATACTAATGACACTGCCAACTTCTCCTCGATTCCCTATCTGCACATGGGTGAAACCTGGACCAAGTTGGTGTATCGCAGCTCCGAGAGATTAGAATTTCTCTGTTTTAATATGCTTTTTTTTTTTTTTTTTTGTTCTTATTTGCATTACAAAAAATCTAACTTCAATTGTAACCATAATGAACATCTCCCCCCAATCTACCAATGTATTTAATGTAAGTAAAAACAAAGACTGTGTGTGTATATTAAATGAACTTAGCTTCTTAATGATTGTCTGATTCATTATTTTACATTTGTCTTGGTAAATGCCTGTTCATACCTGACAGTATTTGTGTGGTGGAGAACCGCAGTACCAGTGCATGGCGGAAGAAGGGAACAATCCAACATCCCTGCCCCACTTAGGCCGGGGGTCACACTTGTGAGTGTGATGTGAGAAACTCGCACGAGTCTCTCACATCAATACCCGGCACTCAGGACCGGAGTGTGCGGCTGCATGTATTTCTATGCAGCTGAACGCTCCGGTCCCGAGTGCTGGTGGCAGCGCTGGGTATTGATGCGAGTGTCTCGCATCACACTCGCAAGTGTGACCCCGGCCTTAGGCTACTTTCACACTAGCGTCGTACACCGCACGTCGCAATGCGTCGTTTTGCAGAAAAAACGCATCCTGCAAAGTTGTTTGCAGGATGCGTTTTTTTCTCCATAGGCTTGTATTAGCGACGCATTGGCACATGTCGCAACAGTCGTGCGACGGTTGCGTCTTGTGGTGGACCGTCGGCACCAAAAAACTTTGCTTGTAACGTTTTTTGGTGCGTTGTGTCTGCCATTTCCGACCGCGCATGCACTGCCGGAACTCCGCCCCCTCCTCCCCGCAACTCCCAATGGGGCAGCGGATGCGTTGTAATAATGCATCCGCTGCCCCCGTTGTGCTGCGTTGACACAGGATGTGTCGGTACGTCGGCCCGACGCACTGCGACGGGCCGACGCTAGTGTGAAAGTAGCCTTACAGGGGAGATACTAGCACTTCACTGCATTGCAACACTATAAATTGCAACACTTAATTGTCGCACTGCTGCCTGACACTCAAACATGTTGAATATTTGGTTTATGCCTCAAGTTGCGCTCAATTTTGCTACCACGGGCCACAATGCAAGTGATGTTCATCTGATAACTGTCTGACATTTGTCAATTTGGGTCATTAATTTTAGGTGTCTTTTTTTTTTTTTTTTTTATAATATATAAAGTGAACCTGACCCTGGATTGACAGGTCTCTGCCTATACACGTTCAGAATGATGAATCATTTGTGAGTTAAGGCGTCGGGCGGATTTGGTGCCTTCGGTCACTGGTAATGAGTGTGTATCTGGACCCCGCCCAGTACCATTGATAAGAGACTTGTATGAGCTGCTAACTGAAATCTCTGCATACCTAGGGTGAGATGGTTTTATTTTTATCATCGAGCCATTTCACTTTCAATACAGCCAAGCAACAGCAAGTCTTAAATGTCAGCCAACTTATCTGATCAGATGACTTGTTTGAGACTACTTGCCGTGCACTTTTTAGCCCTCGTTTTGAGAAATTGTCACTCACCTTGCCAGAACATAGCATGTAGAAAACAAGGCAAACACTGAAGGCTGTTATAAGATTGTACAGTCATAATATCAAATATGATCATTTAATATAATCAGCCAATGCATGGAAAGGTGTGGGACACACTGTTGCTGATAAGCTAAACCACTAAAAAATAGTGCCATAGTCCAAATGCGTAGAAAAAGTTTATTAAATAAATAAATACAACAACGAACAAAGTCAGCAAGGTACTTCCTCAGGGGGCGTGCCATGTACTAAGGCAGGTGGAATTAAAATGGCCGCTAGTACATTTCCGGTCATGCGCGGTCCGCATCTTACTGCTTCCAGTCGGCAATTTCACGCTGGCATACATGGGCCCGTGTATGGCCGGTGTTGACATGTGTGGCCGTTTAGTGGTGATGCGGGAGCTTATTGGCTGGATCCAGCGGTTTGGCAGCTTTAAATTCCACCTGCCTTAGTACATGGCACGCGCCGAGGAAGGACTTTACCGAAACGCGCGTCGGGGTGGGCTGAAGCTGGTGTGATTCCCCATCTAATAGTGGTATGTTCACATACTTATCTGTATCTATACACGTCTGAGGTTTGCTACCTTTTATTATTTATAGCATGGTCTTGATACAATTATTAGACAGTGTTATAGGTCTATATGTGAGCCCACTATGCTTTATATATGATGTACCATTTATGGCTCTACTTACTGACTCTTATTTGGGGATCACTGCCTTACTCCTAGGTTCCATGAGGTTTGTTGTCTCGCGTTCCCTACCTTGCTGACTTTGTTCGTTGTATTTATTTAATAAACTTTTTCTACGCATTTGGACTATGGCACTATTTTTTTAGTGGTTCAGAACATAGCATGGAAGCTACTGTAAAGGGTTAATCTATTTCAACTCAGTCTTGCACTCCCCTTCTATTCAGGTTGCAAGTTGAGCCAATAGGTGGCCAACATAAAATAACATCAAACGGTTAAGTCGCAGAAAAAAGTGGTTTTATAATTAGATTTTACAAGGGCCAAACTTACTCATGTTAAAACCCATGCTTACTGGCAAAGGGGAATAGAAATACCAAATGTTCTTCATACCTTTCCAATACAGAGAGAGAGAAGATCCGCACCTAAGAACAGGAAACCTACAGAAAAACCTAGGTGATATCTCTCCACACAGTTTAGTGTGGTTTCCTGTTCCTGAAGGGAGACCTACAGCCCAGGGATACTTGGGAGAAGATTGCAGTAGATGTTGTTTTACCTGGGGAAAGTTTTCTCTGGTGTTCGTTGGAGCGAGTATCTTCCTAGGAAAGTGGTTGGTGATGCTGTCTCTTGGTTACCCCACTTCTCCCTTGGATCCCTGTCATCTCCTGAGAAGATTCATAGGATCGAAGGAGGGTGCCTCCAGAAAAAGAATGCAGAATTGGAAGTGGCATGGCATCTTGTCATTGTGTGCATCAAGATAGAGAATTACCTGTATAAGCCAACTTCCAGTTGTAGTCGTACTCACAAGACTGACATTGACTTCCAGCACACTAGAAGTGTCTGCGCTACTTTAAGCTATCTGAGGCTCTCCAGACCAGATGCAGAATGAAGAACCTTCCAACACCCTAAGGTGACCATATCCCAGCTCCCAGCACTGTAGTTTTTGAGGGGGTGAGTTGACAACCAGATTTGAATGTTCAGATTCTGTTTTTTGTCTATATATATATTTCTAAAGGATAGACCTAGAAAAGCTTGATCAAATAGCAAGAATAAGGAAACTGCTTTGTATATAAGGGAAGATTTCCTAATTCTTATAGTTATTTATTTATTTATATAGCACCATTGATTCCATGGTGCTGTACATGAGAAGGGGTTACATACAAATTACAGATATCACTTACAGTAAGCAAACTAACAATTATCGACAGATACAGAGGGGCGAGGACCCTGCCCTTGCGGGCTTACATTCTACAGGATGGTGGGGAAAGAGACAGTAGGTCGAGGGTTGCAGGAGCTCCGGTGTTGGTGAGGTGGTAGCTCCAGTAGTGGTGAGGAAGCAGCGGGGTCAGTGCAGGCTGTAGGCTTTCCTGGAGAGGTGTGTTTTCAGGTTCCGTCTGAAGGATCCGAATGTGGTTGATAGTCAGACGCGTTGGGGCAAAGAATTCCAGAGGATGGGGGATATTAGGGAGAAGTCTTCGAGGCGGTTGGGTGAGGAGCGAATAAGTGTGGATGAGAGGAGGTCTTGGGAGGACCGGAGATTATGTGAGGGAAGATATTGAGAGATTAGTTCAGAGATATATGGAGGAGACAGGTTATGGATGGCTTTGTAGGTCAGTATTATTTGACCTGGATACGCTGAGGGAATGGGAGCCAGTGAAGAGATTTGCAGAGGGGGGAAGCAGAGGAGTAGCGAGGAGAGAGATGAATTAGTTGGGCAGCAGAGTTAAGGATGGACTGGAGAGGTGCAAGGGTGTTAGCAGGGAGGCCACAGAAAAGGATGTTGCAGTAGTCGAGGCGGGAGATGATGAGGGCATGCACAAGCATTTTAGTAGATTGACAGTTGAGGAAAGGACGGATTCTGGAGATATTTTTGAGCTGGAGGCGACAGGAGGTGGAAAGAGCTTGGGTATGCGGTTTGAAGGACAGGGCAGAGTCATGAGTTACTCCGAAGCAGCGGACTTCTGGTACGGGGTAAAGCGTGATGTCGTTAATTGCGATAGGTTGGGTAAGGAAGATTTATGAGATGGAGGAAAGATGATGAGTTCAGATTTGTCCACATTGGGTTTGAGGAGCGAGAGGAGGAGGATATGGCTGATAGACACTCCGGGATTCTGGACAGCAGAGAGGATAGACTGTCTCATCCCTGTTTCAAGAGATTAAGACCTTAATCAGGGATGAAGTTACATTGAGAAAAATAAACCACCTACTTCAAGAAAATATAATTTATTTATCTGAGCCTATCTCTGAGGATAAGGCTGTTTGAGAGTGAGAAAATTTTTAATAGGTTCCTCTGATGAAAGTTTTGGTCAGCCTTTGCTTTCTGGTGGAAGATATAGAACACTACGTAAAGCTGTAAGATCATAATGACTGTTGAGTTACCTAAAGAACCTAGATTAGTTCAAGACTCTGTTTAGTGGGTTGAGGAACGTAAGCATTGTGTATTCACGTCACCGTTCATAACAGTTTTGTCGCTTGTCAGAAAGGAGTGGAAAATGCACGTTGGAAACTTTGTCCCTACTGAGAGTAGACCGAAATCTCCACTTGCAGAAAAGTTATGAGAGATTTACGTAAAATCCCCTAAAATCAAAGTGGCAGCTACAAAAGTGTCTATACAAAAAAAAAACACTGCCCATCCCTTTGAATTTGGAAGAAAGGCAGAAAGGTTCTTGAAGCGAGCCTGGATAGCGGCTTCTTTCTTTAAACCCAATATTGCAGACACCTGTAATACTAGATCACTTATCACATGGATTGATTACCTGAATTCCAAACTTAGAAGCAGATGGCCAAAGAAACATATTTTAGCAACCTTAAGGAGGACTTATCAGGTTAAAATGGCTAGTCTTTGCTCTTGTTTTATTCCTGTTGCTCACCTGAGCATGCTGGTTTTTTTTAATGTTTTCTCCAGAACACTGGTAGCGTGGAGATTAATCATAAACCACCTTGCGTCAAATTTCTTTTAAAATACAATTACATTACAATAGAATAAAAATACACAAAAACCCAATATATCCAACATTATATAACCTTGGGTTGAGAGAGCACATTTTCATGATGTCCCTGGTAGTCCATATAGTTAGTACTTGCCTTGCCGCAGAGGTTGGCAAACTAAATACAAAGCACACAAAATGGATCCCTCGCTCTCCCTTACTGATGCCCCAGTTTACCCTAGGGTGTTCTCAATACTGTCAACAAAACGCATAAGGTTAATTCTATCTAATACTTAATAGATCACAAAATATCTCTAAAATCATGATTATATATAGTGCCTGATGCATATTGATTGCCTGTAAGTGCATTACTAGATGTGACTAGGCAGATATATTGGGGCAATAAGCTGATGTGTTACTACGTGTGAGGGAAACCCATAATGCTCAGAATATCCTTTTGAAGAGGAGTACAATGTCTGCTTGATTTTATAAATCCTGTTCCCCGATGAGTGGGTAGATATTCTTATATATGACAGTCTGGAAGTTTACTACGTCTTTCCTCTGATCTGACACTAGACAGTTCTGCTGTTTGGCAGAATGCTGGGAACTTTCCAAGTTTTGGGTTATATGATCCCCCATGTCTTGGGCCTCTGAATTTGTAAATCCGCCTGGTTGAGGCCTCTGTGCTCTGACTGTCTAATTATAATCTTTCTGACTAGCCATGTCACTCCTACAATACTTGTCTGTTTACCACAAAAGAAAACTGCGAGATTACAATATGTCAAGCCCCTCTGCTTCTTTACAAAGAGACCAAACATTTTTCTCAGGGAGTCTGTGAGCTGATTCATGCTGCACAATCCCAATGGAAGTGTTGATCAGAGACCGGCTCCATTATTGCTTCATTATTGCATCCATGCATCTTGTACACTGAAACACTTAAAAAGAATATGAAAGATGATACATGCTGCCCAATCCACTGCACCATGTATCCATCGTTGGCTGTGTGTAAATGGAGAATAACATCATTTAATAGCCGCGGGGTCCCCGGCAGCTTCTCCCCACTTGCTGCCCTAAATTGACAGGTCTATGCCTATGTGCGCGTATAGAGAAAGACCTGTCAATCCAAATCAGCGGGCCGGGAGGATAATTTAATATTACAGAGGGATTTATGTAAGCTGGAGGCTTGGGCTGAGAAATGGCAATTAAAGTTTGACCCCTTAACGACCGCTGATACGCCTTTTAACGGCGGCAGTTAGGAGTACTTATGTCTCAATGCTGCTTTTTAACGCCGCTGAGAAATAAGTGTACAGCACCCCCCAGCGTCAGAAATTCTCCGGGGTCTCGGCTACTGGGGGTAGCTGAGACCCCTGAGAACATGATTCGGGTCGGTTTTTACCGACCCCAGTGTTGAGATCAGTGAACAACAGCAACCGCAAAAAAAAGTCTGATTTCCCATTTAATTTCTCCTCTGATGTGATCGCACATCGGAGGAGAGAGAAATGAGGTTCCCCGACTCCCCCAGTGTCCCTGGACCCTCCTGCATCCCCCTTGATGTACCCCAGCTAGCGGTGTCTTCTTCCAGGAAGAAAATGGCAGGTGCATGCGCAATACACCCGCCGAGATCTGCCAGCCGGCACCCGGCAACAATAGGAAATTTTTCCTATTGGTTCAATTTGATCACTGGTCTATCACAGTGATCAAAGTAAAAAAATAAAATAGTAAATCACCCCCCCCCCCCCCTTTATGACCACCTTAGGTAAAAATAATAAAATTAAAAAAGTATATATTTTTCCGTTAGTGTTGGGTTAGGGTTAGGGCTGTGGTTAGGGTTAAGTAAAGGCTTGGGATTAGGGTTAGGGGTGTCTTGGGGTTAGGATTGTGGTTAGGGTTATGGTTGGGGGTGTGTTGGGGTTAGGGTTGGAGTTACAATTGGGGGGTTTCCACTGTTTAGGTCCATCAGGGGGTCTCCAAACGCGACACCCACCTTTGATTCCAGCCAATTTTGCATTCAAAAAGTCGAACGGTTCTCACTCCCTCCATTCTGAGCCTTGCCATGCACCCAAACAGTAGCTTTCCCCCACATACGGGGTATCAGCGTATTGAGGAGAAATTGCACAACACATTATTTTTGTTCATTTTCTCCTTTTACCCTTGTGAAAATTAAAAAAAAAAAATTGTTTCCAAAGTAAATGTTTTCTGAAAAAAGTAAAATGTTCATTTTTCCTTCCACATTGCTTTAGTTCTCATGAAGCACCTGAATAAACTTCTTGAAAGTGGATTTGCGCACCTTTTGAGGGGTGCAGTTGCTAGAATGGTGTCACTTTTGGGTATTTTTTGTTACATTGACCCCTCGGTCACTTCAAATGTGAGGTGGTCCCTAAAAAATGGTTTTGTAAATTTTGTTGGAAAATTAGAAATTGCTGGTCAACTTTTAACCCTTATAACTTCCTAACAAAAAAAAAATTGTTTCCAAAATTGTGCTGATGTAAAGTTGACATGTGGGGAATGTTATTTATTAACTATTTTGTGTGACACCACTATTTGATTTAAGGGTACAAAAATTAAAAGTTTGAAAATTGCAACATTTTTGCCAAATTTCCCTTTTTTTCATAAACGCAAGTTATATCAAAATGTTACCACTGATATGAAGTACAATATGTCACGAAAAAACACTCAGCATTATTAGGATACGTTGAAGCGTTTAAGAGCTATAACCTCATAAAGTGACAGTGGTCAGAATTGTAAAAATTGGCTTGTCATTAAGTACCAAACTGTCTCTGTCACTAAGGGGTTAATGTAGATGTAAGGTTATGCATTTGGGAAGAGGAAATAAAATGTATATTTTGTACTAAATTGTAAAACAATGTGTAAAACTATCCCTGAAAAATACTTGGGCATATGGGTGGACGGCAAACTCGTCTGTAGTTACCAGTGCCAGGCAGCTGCTGGCAAGGCGTGTGTATATATATATATATATATATATATATATATATATATATATATATATATATATATATATATACTCCCTTGATAAAGCGGTCTAATAGGGACGCGAAACGCGCGTCGGGGGGCTTCTTTATACACCCGGCCCAGGATCCTCCAACCCCTGCCATTGGTAAGTGTCTGCCTACCTCCCATATCATGATTACTGCCTCACTGGGGGCTATGCTTATAGGGCATTGTTTGGCAGGCATACTTACCTGTGTTATAGCACTTTGCACTTTATGGACAGCCGGTTTTGTACTCAGGTACTAGGGTTCTTTGGTGGGTCCTGTCAACCCTGGTGTGTTCTTTGCACATATACTATTTTCTGTGTTAATGTATGTTTAATATATTATGTGAATTTTCAATAAATTTTGGACTTTTTATTACATATATACCTAGTATAGCTCTTTTTTCTCCTTTCATAGCATGTTGTACTGAGTGGGTATATTTTCTTTGTTCCTCGCTAAATGGGCTAACTATAGCCATTGCTTCTAACGGAAATATGTCAGAGAGGTTTTTGTGGTTACGGTGGGAACCAGGCATGTAGAGTCTGTTGTGAATTCTGCTCTTGGGCTCCCTCCGGTGGTTATGAGTGGTAGTGCTGCTGTCTTTGGATCGCAGCATTTATCAGGTGTATCCATTTTTTGCAATTTGGGCTGGGCTATTTAGTCCTGCTTTATCCTTTAGTCAGTGCCAGTTGTCCATTGTTTTTGGAGGATTCACATCCATTCCTGGTCTCTCCTGTTTGCTGTTCATTTCAACAAAGATAAGTTCTGGCTTTGTTTTTGCTGTCCACCTGCTGTGGACCTTATAGCTCTGTGCATTTTCATGTTTTGTCTTGTCCAGCTTTGTCTGTGAAGGATTTTTTGCAGCCAAGCTGTGTCTCTGGAGATGCAGATATACCCTCCATGTCTTTAGTCAGATGTGGAGATTTGTATTTTCTGTGGTGGATATTTTCTAGTGTTTTAATACTGACCGCATAGTTCTCTGTCCTATTCTTTCTTTTTAGCTAGTATGGCCTCCTATGCTAAATCCTGATTTCATGTCTGCGTATGTTATTTCCCTCTCCTCTCACAGTCAATATTTGTGGGGGGCTGTCTATCCTTTGGGGATTTTCTCTGAGACAAGATAGTTTTCCCGTTTCTGTCTTTAGGGGAAGTTAGTTCTTAGGCTGTGTCGAGGGGTCTAGAGAGTGTTAGGTACCCCCCACGGCTACTTCTAGTTGCGCTGCTAAGTTCAGGGTTTGTGGTCAGTACAGGTACCACCTTCTCCAGAGTACGTCTCATGCTGCTCCTAGGCCACCAGATCATAACAAGAGTCCATCCGTTTACCTTTTCTGCGTTGCCCAAAGACACGGTGGTTGGAACCAAAGATCTCAAATTTGGACTCATCAGACCAAAGCACAGATTTCTACTGGTCTAATGTCCATTCCTTGTGTTCTTTAGCCCAAACAAGTCTCTTCTGCTTGTTGCCTGTCCTTAGCAGTGGTTTCCTAGCAGCTATTTTACCATGAAGACCTGCTGCACTAAGTCTCCTCTTAACAGTTTTTGTAGAGATGTGTCTGCTGCTGCTAGAACTCTGTGTGGCATTGACCTGGTCTCTAATCTGAGCTGCTGGTAACCTGTGATTTCTGAGGTCAGTGACTTGGATAAAGTTATCCTCAGAAGAAGAGGTGACTCTTGGTCTTCCTTTCCTGGGGCGGTCCTCATGTGAGCCAGGTTCTTTGTAGCACTTGATGATTTTTGCCACTGCACTTGGGGACACTTTCAAAGTTTTCGGACTGACTGACCTTCATTTCTTAAAGTAATGATGGCCAATCGTTTTTCTGTACTTGGCTGCTTTTTTCTTGCCATAATACAAATCCTAACAGTCTATTCAGTAGGACTATCAGTTGTGTATCCACCAGACTTCTACACAACACAACTGATGGTCCCAACCCCATTTATAAGGCAAGAAATCCCACTTATTAAACCTGACAGGGCACACCTGTGAAGTGAAAACCATTCCCGGTGACTACCTCTTGAAGCTCATCAATAGAATGCCAAGAATGTGCAAAGCAGTCATCAAAGCAAAAGGTGGCTACTTTGAAGAACCTGGAATATAAGACATATTTTCAGTTGTTTCACCCTTTTTTGTTAAGTATATAATTCCACATGTGTTAATTCATAGTTTTGATGCCTTCAGTGTGAATGTACAATTTGTAAAATATATTTTATTAAATTAGGCTGCTATTAGACATGTTTATGCATACCTGTGTATGATCATTGAAAAAAAATTGAGACTATTCGAAAACTTGCAAATGATAAAATTCTGAAAACAATTGGATAAGGGAAACCAAAGCCATTATATGAAGTAATGAATGTTAAGACTATGTTCACGTGTTGCATTTTTGCTGCACTTTTTTTTCTGCAGGCAAAACTTGCTGCTTGAAGCCGCTACAAAAAAAGCAGGTTTTGTTGCTGCATATTTGCTGCATGTTGACAAAGTTTAATCCATTAAGGACCGCCGATACACCTTTTAACGGCGGCAGTTAAGGGTACTTATTCCTAAGGGTATAGCGCTCCCCAGAGTCTGATAATCTCTGGGGTCGGGATGGTTTTTAAGGTCCCCTGTCACATGTTCGCCGTTATTCACCGAATAACGGAGATCACAAAAAAGTCTGTTTTTCAATTAATTTCTCTCTCCTCTGATGTGAACTATCAGAGAAGAGAGAAATGGGGTCCCCCAAGTCCCCTCGGTACCTCTGCATTTCCCAGACCCTCCTGCTTCGTCCACCGGCCTTCCACGTCCTCTTTTTGGAAGAAAATGGCAGGCGCATGCGCAGTGCGCCGGCCGAGATCTGCCAGCTGGCACCCTGCAACAATAGTAAATTTTTCCTATTTGTTAATTTTGATCAGTGATCAAAATTTAAAAAAAAATAGTAAATCAAAGCCCCCTTAGTCACCCCCTTAGCATAAAATAGAATGGTAATTTTTTCCATTCTTTGCAATTAGGGTTAGGGCTGTGGTTAGTGCTGTGGTTAGGGTTGTGTTAGGGGTTGGGGTTGTGTTGGGGTTGTTTTAGGGTTGCAGTTTGAATTGGGAATGGTTTCACAAGTTTAAAAAAAAAAGACAATGTGGCTAGTGTTGAGCGCAAGTGCTCGCTACTCGAAGTTTGCATCGGGTGCTCGGATATGCACCGAGTATTGCAGATCCCCACATGATTTTTGGGTGGTCATCTAACAGCCACGAAACATGTGTGGCAGGGACTCAAGCACCCATGATATTCGGTGCATAACCGAGCACCTGATGCAAACTGGAGTAGCAAGCACTTCCACTCAACTCTAATGACGACATGTTCAATATGACGACCTAATGTTATCAAATTCTGTGACGTTCCTGTGGGTTCAAAATGCTCACTATACCCCTGGATAAAATCCTTCAGGGGTATGGTTTCCAAAATGGGGTCACTTGTGGGGGTTTCCACTGTTTAGGCACATCAAGGGGTCTCCAAATGCGACATGGGGCCCACCATCAATTCCAGCCAATTTTGTGTTTTCTGATCTAAGGGCACAAAAATTAAAAGTTTGAAAATTGCAAAATTTTCCAATTTGCCAAATTTCTGTTTATGAAAAAAAAACACCAGTCATATCGAAGAGCTTTTACCACTATTATGAAGTGCAATATGTCACAAAAAATCAGTGGGATCCGTCGAAGCGTTCCAGAGCTATAACCTCATAAAGTGATAGTGGTCAGAATTGTAAAAATTGGCTTGGTCATTAAGGTCAAAATTGGCTCTGTCTCTAAGGGGTTAATTGTTATGACCTGGTGGTTAGGACAATAATGGACCTGGTGGTTAAGAGCACACGGAAAGACCTGATAGTTATTAATAACACAGGACAAGCTCTGGGACGTGAGAACTCTGCTGACCGCAATCCCTAATCCTATCACACACACTAGAAATAGCCGTGGATTGCGCCTAACGCTCCCTATGCAACTCGGCACAGCCTAAGAACTAGCTAGCCCTAAAGATAGAAAAATAAAGCCTACCTTGCCTCAGAGAAATTCCCCAAAGGAAAAGGCAGCCCCCACATATAATGACTGTGAGTTAAGATGAAAATCACAAACACAGAGATGAAATAGATTTTAGCAAAGAGAGGCCCGACTTACTGAACAGACAGAGGATAGGAAAGGTAACTTTGCGGTCAGCACAAAAACTACAAAAAACCACGCAGAGGGCGCAAAAAAGACGCTCCGCACCGACTCACGGTGTGGAGGCGCCCCTCTGCGTCCCAGAGCTTCCAGCAAGCAAGACAAAAATCAAAATAGCAAGCTGGACAGAAAAATAGCAAACAAGAGAAAAACAAGCAGGAACTTAGCTTCTGCTGGAGAAGACAGGTCACCAGAACGATCCAGGAGCGAACTAGACCAATACTGGAACATTGGCAGGTGGCATGGAGCAATGATCAAAGTGGAGTTAAATAGAGCAGCCAGCTAACGAATTAACCTCGTCACCTGTGGAAGGAAACTCAGAAGCCGCAGCCCCATTCACAACCACCAGAGGAAGCCCATGGACAGAACCAGCCGAAGTACCATTCATGACCACAGGAGGGAGCTTGACAACAGAATTCACAACAGTTAATGCCCCATCCAAAAATCATGATGCAACTTCTTTAACCCCTTTGTACGTTAATAACTGGGCCTCATTATTTAAAATTTGACCACTGTCAGTTTATGAGGTTACTAGATGGTGGCCCGATTCTAACGCATCGGGTATTCTAGAATATGTATGTAGTTTATTTATGAAGATTTTAGAATAATGCAATGAATACAATGAATGGATGTCTTCATATGACCTCGAGGCTGGGAAAATATTCAGAAAAGTTCCCAGGCTCGAGGTCATATGAGGACATCCAGCAGAGGGCGCATCACCGCGAATGAAGGTAACTACAGGTCATTGACCTACTTTCCATTCATTCGCTGGGGTTTTACAGGCAGGAGCACAGCTGCATTATAGCAGAGCTCCTGCCTGTAAAATAATTTAACCCCTTCAGATGGATTTACATCGTGGGACATATCGACGGAAGGTATGAGATATTGTTGGTTTATTATTTTTAATTTATTACAGGTCGAGGGTCTTCAGGTGGATTGAGAGTGGAATAAAATATTACAACAACCTGTGTGTTTATTTTATTAAAATACTTTGCAATATTGTGTTTTTTTTAACCATTTCATGCTATTGGATTAATAATGGATAGGTGTCATAATTGATGCCTCTCCATTATTAATCTGGCTTAATGTCACCTTACAATAGCAAGGTGACATTAACCCTTCATTACCCCATATCCCACCGCTACACGGGAATGGGAAGAGAGTGGCCAAGTGCCAGAATAGGCGCATCTTCCAGATGTGCCTTTTCTGGGGTGGCTGGGGGCAGATGTTTTTAGCCCGGGGGGGCAATAACCATGGACCCTCTCCAGGCTATTAATATCTGCCCTCAGTCACTGGCTTTACTACACTGGCGGAGAAAATTGCGCGGGAGCCCACGCCAATTTTTTCCGCCATTTAACCCTTTAATTTAAGAGCTAGAACGGCCAAATTTTTCATATACACACTACTAACAGTAGTGTGGAATATGCAAAAAAAAAAAAGGTGATATTAGATGGTTTACTGTATGTAAACCATGTCTCATATCATGTCGGGTTTAGGAAGGAGATAGCAAAAGCCGGTAATGAATTACCGGCTTTTCTGCTATCTAGCGCTGTATGCTATATATATATATATATATATATATATATATATATATATATATATATATAGCACATGGATCCATTGTATGTCCGTATGTTGCTTTTGCAAGCCTGCGAGACAATCTCGCAGTACGGATGCCATACGGAGGATGACATGCGCAAAATACACTGACACATCTTGCCTACGGAGGAGATACGGACCACTATTTTGGGGACTTTTCTGCGTATTACGGCCGTAAATTACGGACCGTATTTTTATACGCTGAGTGTGACACCGGCCTAAGGCTGCCGTCACACTATCAGTATTTGGTCAGTATTTTACATCAGTATTTGTAACCAAAACCAGGAGTGGGTGATAAATGCAGAAGTGGTGCATATGTTTCTGTTATACTTTTCCTCTATTTGTTCCACTCCTGGTTTTGGCTACAAATACTGATGGAAAATACTGACCAAATACTGCTAGTGTGACGGCAGCCTAAGTGTGAAACATCCGCAGGTAGAAATGCATGTGCTTCCATTCACACTAGCAGTATTTGGTCAGTATTTTACCTCAGTAATTATAAGCCAAAACCAGGAGAGGAACAATCAGAGGAGAAGTCTAATAGAAACACGTCACCACTTCTGCATTTATCACCCACTCCTGGTTTTGGCTTACACTGAGGTGATACTGGCCCTCATGTGTGACTGCTCAGTCTCCCGCACACAGTTGCTCTCCAGAGCTGAACTTCACTTTGCTCCATGTGCACAAACTCATTGAAAGGGTCAAACGGGGTTTGGGGTCGGGCCGCCCCCTCTGACGTCACTCTGTGTCCCTATATAGGGGCTGAGCAGTGCGCGATCCATCAGTCAGAGGCTGCAGTGAGGAGCTGCTCCGCAGTCAGGTAACTGAGCGCCTGTGGGGGGCGTCCTCCTCCTCCTCCATCCTCTGGAGCCTGCGGGTCAGTGCGGGAGGAGGAGGCTGCCGCTCCGGGTGGAGGACACGTGTGCGGTGTCACAGGCGGGACGGGGAGGACCTGCTGCTGGTTTTGTGGTGACAGCTGCTGGTTTGGAAACCTAAAAGCTGCGACTCCAGTTCTGCAATCAGAGAGGCCAGGAGGGCGTCCAGCTGCCCCTGTGCACACTGCTCCGAGGGTCTCTGCGCTGGGCTGTAAGTTCTCCAGCTCTGCGGTTTGGGATCTCTGGCGGCTGTGATCCTTTGTGATCTTTCCTCCTTGGCAGTGAGGCTCGGTGCCCGGTGTGGGATCCGCTCTTCCCATAGGTCGCCGTGTACCCGCCCGCTTCCAGCACTGGAGATGCGAAGCTGCGACGTGTTCGGTGCGGAGCGTGTGTGTGTGAACAAGCGGCTGCCGGGAGCGCTGAGGGTTCGGCACAGTGTTTTTTTCCATTTTGGCAGGAGGGGGCGGCTTCTGCTTCAAATACTCTTTGAATACTATTTTTTTTCTTTTGGTATAAATGGGAGACCCTGTCTGTAGCTGAGGTGGGGGCGATGAGGGGTTTCTGCTTTTAAAAACGAATAATTTGAGGCATAAGAAATGTAAATCCATTCCACTAAATCTGCATATATTATATGGGGGGAGGGGAATGAAGTCTGTAGACCTAGAACATTAATGTCCTGGGATGTGATATAAAGTCCGGCAGATTCTGTGGCATAGAATGGGGGGCAGTGCCGGACAGAAGTATGGAGGGGGCTTTATATATGCTCCTATCTGGTCTCCTTCCACTAAATGGCTAATCAGGGGGAAGGTGCACTTTGTAGCAGTTGATGCTCAGGACACAGTTCTCTCCTTTTTTGACACTTCTTGTAATCTATTGTGTTGCAGTTCTATATTTCCCCTAAGTATATATTTAGATGTTGTAAAATAGCAGCAGATACATTATTCCTGGTCTCGTTTACATGCAGAAGGTAAAGGCTCCACAGATGTTACACTTCTCACAGCTGGTAGTTTGCTACATTTGTATCCAATCTCTAATCCTCTGACAGCTGCTGAACTATCTGAAGAATGGCTTACCTGACACTGGGTACTGCGGGTGACATTACCTGACACTGGGTACTGCGGGTGACGTTACCTGACACTGGGTACTGCGGGTGACATTACCTGACACTGGGTACTGCGGGTGACATTACCTGACACTGGGTACTGCGGGTGACGTTACCTGACACTGGGTACTGCGGGTGACGTTACCTGACACTGGGTACTGCGGGTGACATTACCTGACACTGGGTACTGCGGGTGACGTTACCTGACACTGGGTACTGCGGGTGACGTTACCTGACACTGGGTACTGCGGGTGACGTTACCTGACACTGGGTACTGCGGGTGACGTTACCTGACACTGGGTACTGCGGGTGACATTACCTGACACTGGGTACTGCGGGTGACATTACCTGACACTGGGTACTGCGGGTGACGTTACCTGACACTGGGTACTGCGGGTGACGTTACCTGACACTGGGTACTGCGGGTGACGTTACCTGACACTGGGTACTGCGGGTGACATTCTCCTTGTGTAGTGACGTGCTGGCGGTGCATGCCAAGGTATGGCGGCGTAAACTGGATGCCAACTCCCAGTAACAACTGGCTGAACACTGGGTTTGGCCACCTAACTTTGCCTTCAGCCCCCAGTAATGGAGCGGTGATGTGAGAGGGCACAAAGACCTAGGGTGAAAGAATACTGTAGGTTTGCAGGGAGTAATGTCCTAATCTGTAAGGAACAAACAGCAAAAAGAGGGAAAAGTCATCCTTATGAATCCCCTTTATTGGTGTATAATCGGCATAGCTGTGACCAGTTGTAACGGTTTGTACCCTGTGCGCTTTATATAAACCGTTACATGGCCAGGAATGCGCTGTAGAAATGCCGCCGTACATCGTATGCAGCAGGTGGCAGAGCCAATAGTCTGCAGATACAGCAGCTTATATAGCACTGGTGCCTTTATCCTGTGGTTTTTGGACCCAAGTGTTAGTTATTGTGGATTTCCATGTATTAGTTTTCCTGGTTGCAGTGTATACCATGGAATAGTGTCCCACTTCTTTCTTTTTCAGCATCTTTATATTTTAAATGTTTTTATTATACTATGTTTTGAAGATAATTGTACTTCATCTTTACCTGAGTAATAAAACCTATAAATGTATGCTTCCAAAAATATTCTAAAGCTCCTAAAAACCTCAATGTATACACATTTATCCTATCGCCATATAGTCCTAGGTCTGCTGCAGCATAGTAATGCTGCTGAATGCAACCCGGGTTATAGAGATTAAAGAGGAGACAAAGTAATAAACGATGCATGTGTAGCAAAGTATAATAAATTTTAATTATATATAAAAATTATACAAAAAATTACATGGACATATCAGTAACTGTGAGCAAAACCAAAGAGGGCAAACCAAGACAAAGAAAACGGTAACATCCACAATTGTGGGACTAGACAGGGGTGCCTGTGGACCAACGGCACCATAGCTGGAAAACATGAAAAGCCTCCGTGAGAGGAAACACGTGTATACCTATAATAAGGTATACAGATAAGAATGACCAGATATTTAAAGATCAGATATCTACACAGTGAGCCTCCTGACGAAGCCCTAGTGGCGAAACGTGCGTCGAGGTGCCCACCAGTGTGACAACAGGGGAGTTTTACCAGCTTTAGCCATGGCCACAGGTACTACACGAACATGTGCAGATGGTATGACCGGTTGTGATTTTTTTTTTTCCCACAAGCTGGAAACTGTATTCAGCTAAAAGCTTACAAAAAGTTCCATCATTTGTCATTGCGAATGGGACTTGCGCTATATGAATGTTATGATAATAATACAGTTTCTCCACCTGTGTAGATATTATGTTATCTTTAAATATCTGGTCATTCTTATCTGTATACCTTATTATAGGTATACACGTGTTTCCTCTTACAGAGGCTTTTCATGTTTTCCAGCTATGGTGCCGTTGGTCCACAGGCACCCCTGTCTAGTCCCACAATTGTGGATGTTGTTACTGTTTTCTTTGTCTTGGTTTGCCCTCTTTGGTTTTGCTCACAGTTACTGATATGTCCATGTAATTTTTTGTATAATCTTTATATATAATTAAAATTAATTATGCTTTGCTACACATGCATAGTTTATTACTTTGTCTCCTCCATAATCTATATAACCCGGGTTGCATCTAGCAGCATTACTATGCTGCCGCATACCTAGGACTATATGGCGATAGGATAAACTTACCTGAGTAATAGTTTGCCAGTGGTAATCTGGTGGTTAATAGACAGTTTCCTCGTAAAATACTGATGATGTTGGTGATTTGAGTACATTTCCTGCAGAATGTAAGTTCTCATATAGTGAATATCGGGGGGTGGAATGTATGTTTCCCCTGTTAATATAGACATTATGTAACTGACGTCTGGGCCTGGAGGCCATATTGTCCTTGTGCCCCACTGCTTCTTCACTTTCTGCTAGTAGAATTGTTGGTTGTATATATGGAGTCACAATTGTAAAGACCGTTGTGCACAGTTTGCATAAATGGGCCATACAGAAGTAGAGACCATGAAGCTTCCTTTGTTTTACACACTTTTTGGCGGTTTCAGCTGTCCGATTCTTATCTCCCCCTGACACCTGCGGAGATAATGCTCCCATAGACCTCAGATGGTCGCTGGCCCCTCCATGCATTACATGGTCAGCCGTGAATTTGTTTCTAATGCTCCCAGCTGATTCTTCTCCTGGCATGAAGGTGTTGTGTATTGATGAGCTAACCCCATTATTATATCTTTGAATATAGCCAGAATGGTAATTTGGGTGTAGCTGAGCTTGCCATCTTGTTTACTAGTTCTTGATGTTGTCAGTGTTCTGTGGAGGGTGCGGTCCCCTAAAGCTTCTGCCACTGCTGATAAATGAATAAACATTTCCCCATATGTCTTTAGAAGGAAAACAAAATCTACATGGAAAATACTTTATTCACAGTTTATGTTCCTACTCTCACAGCCAGTGTGTTAACACAATGTTCTTACATTGTAAGTACCGGTAGTTTAGTTGATCGTATTCATGTGGTAATGTGAGGGGTTTTTGTTTTGATTTTAAACCCAAATGTTTGGGGAAGGATGAATTCTTGGGGCGTTTGCCAAAGGTCTTTGGCAGAGAGCAGATTTTTACTCTCCAGAATGGGCAGAGAGGATCAATCATTCATCCTGATTAATTAATCTAAATGGGATATCCAAAAGAAGAGACTGGGAAAAAGTGAATAACTCAAAGATGATACAGTATACACCTGTCCATAGGTTTTCTTATATTTTATACTTTTTCTGAGAGCTGTAGTAACTTTATAAAAGGTCCCTGAAAATCAACAGTTTTAGTAAGACCTGATATAAAGAATTGTATGAATTGTATCTTGCTCCGTCAGCTACACACTTTTTAATGGTGATCTTCCTTGGATGCCACATTTCGGTTGTCCATCTTGGCACACATACGTTGAGGAAGCAGAACTTCCTCTTTTTACAATTAATCTTGGTATTTCAGATTAAGGTATCTTTAAGCTGGAGAATTGTACATACTAAGGGATCCTAGAGACAGTATATGTCGGTTGAACAATGGTTTGGCTGACTCCTCCACATTCAGGAGTTCTCGCTCTGCCGAATGCTCCTGTGTTCTGAGACGCTGCGAGACTCCTGTAGCTGATCTCCCTGAGAGCTAAGGCTATGTGCACACGTAGGAAAAGAGGTGCACAAAATCCGCATTTCCTGGCAGAATCCGCAGCCGTGGTTTTTATGCGGAATTGATGCAGATTTTCTGCGGTTTTTGCCACTGCAGATTTTTATCATGGAGGGGTGCAGAAACGCTGCAGATCCGCACAAATGTGACATGCACTTCTTTGAAATCCGCAGCAATTCCTCACTGTTTTTTTTTTTTTTTTTTTTTTTTTTTTTTTTTTTTTCCCACACCATCTGCACAGCTTTTTTTTTTTTTTTTTGGCCCATTGATTTACATTGTGCTGTACATCACAGTGCGGAACTGCAGTGTTATTGCGTGGAAAAATACGCTGCGGATTCGCAGTAAATCCGCATCATGTGCACATAACCTAAGGCTATGTGCACACATAAGAAAAGAGGTGCAGAATTTTCTGCACAAAATCTGCATCTCCTGGCAGAATCCTGGCAGAAGCTGCGGTTTTAGTGCATTTTTTGTGCGGAATTGATGTGGATTTTCTGCTGTTTTTACCACTGCGGATTTCTATTAATGAAGGGGTGCAGGAACGCTGCAGATCTGCACAAAAGAAGTGACATGCACTTCTTTGAAATCTGCAGCATTTCTGCGTAGATTTTTCTGCACCATTTTCACATTGATTTACATTGTACTGTAAATCACAGTGCAGATCTGCAGCGTATCTGCACTAAATCTGCATTGTGTGCACACAGCCTTAAAGGTTCGGCAATTGAAAATGAGACATGCTGGATCCTTATTTCTCTACATCATCACCTGTTGGGAGGCCCCCATGCAACCTAGGCTACTTTCACACTGGCGTTTTTTTGCAATACGTCGTTTAGGGGGAAAAACGCATCCTGCAAAGTTGTTTGCAGGATGCGTTTTTGCCCCATAGATTAACATTAGCGATGCATTGCGACGCATTGACACACGTTGCAACCGTCGGGTGATGTTTGCGCCGTGTTGTGGCGGACCGCCGGGAGCAAAAACGTTACATGTAATGTTTTTTGCTGCCGACGGACCGCTTTTTCCGACCGCGCATGCGCGGCTGGAACTCTGCCCCCACCTCCCCGAACCTTACAATGGGGCAGCGGATGCGCAGGAAAAATGCATCCGCTGCCTCCGTTTCACTGCTAGCGTCGGAACCTCGGCCCGACACACTGCGACGGGCCGAGTACGACGCTAGTGTAAAAGTAGCCTTAGTCTAATGTGTATGGAGAACTTGAGACGTTAGACTAAGGTTACACATTAGGCTGCCGTCACACTATCAGTATTTGGTCAGTATTTTACATCAGTATTTGTAAGCCAAAACCAGGAGTGGGTGATAAATACAGAAGTGGTGCATGTGTTTCTATTATACTTTTCCTCTGATTGTTCCACTCCTGGTTTTGGCTTACAAATAGTGATGTAAAATACTGACCAAATACTGCTAGTGTGATGGCAGCCTTAAGGTACCTTCACACTAAACGATATCGCCAGCGATCCGTGACGTTGCAGCGTCCTGGCTAGCGATATCGTTCAGTTTGACACGCAGCAGCGATCAGGATCCTGCTGTGATGTCGTTGGTCGGGGCTAGAAGGCCAGAACTTTATTTGGTCGCTGGCTCTCCCGCGGACATCGGCGCGTGTGACGCCGATTCAGTGATGTCTTCGCTGGTAACCAGGGTAAACATCGGGTTACTAAGCGCAGTGCCGCGCTTAGTAGCCCGATGTTTACCCTGGTTACCATCCTAAAAGTAAAAAAAACAAACGCTTCATACTTACCTTCCGCTGTCTGTCCTCCGGCGCTGTGCTTTCCTGCACTCACTGTGAGCACAGCGGCCGGAAAGCAGAGCGGTGACGTCACCGCTCTGCTTTCCGGCCACTGTGCTCACAGCCAGTACAGAGAAGCAGAGCGCCGGGGACAGACAGCGGAAGGTAAGTATGAAGCGTTTGTTTTTTTTACTTTTAGGATGGTAACCAGGGTAAACATCGGGTTACTAAGCGAGGCCCTGCGCTTAGTAACCCGATGTTTACCCTGGTTACCAGGGGACTTCGGGATCGTTGGTCGCTGGAGAGCGGTCTGTGTGACAGCTCTCCAGCGACCAAACAGCGAGACGCTGCAGCGTCGCTTAGTGTGAAGGTACCTTTAGACTGTCTTCGGGGGGCCATAAAGTCCCAAATTGTATTTGCCTGTTTTTTTTTTTTGTTGTTTTTTTTAAATTCTTTGCAATAAACTTTACTTTTGACAATACAATTTATTACATCAAATCAGTGTTTGGTGTCTTATTTAGTCTCACACTGACACTGCAGCAATGTGGTAAATGATGTAGTGAAGTTTATGATACTACAATTAGCTGCTTAGGTTATCAGTCCTCACTTAAGATAAGCAGTTATATTGATTCCTTGTGAACCATCTGATCTAAGCAATGAGTTATACACTGCCTCTCCTGGAGATATTCCAAACTTGTGGCTCATTCTAGGATTGTGTCAGTGGTTATCAGATGGTGTTTCCTTAAACTGATAGCCTCTTACCAAAACTGCAAGTTAATCTATGTGCACACGTTCAGGTTTTTTCGCAGTAAAAACGCTATAAAAACTCATTAGAATGCATAATGTATGCGTTTTTATCATTTAGAATGCATTCTGCATGTTTTGTGCACATGATGCGTTTTTTTTTTTTTTTTCTTTCCACTAACAAAACCCATCGCGGTAAAAAAAAAAAAAAAAGCAGCATGTTCATTGATTTTGCGGATGTTTTGTGTTTTTCCCGCTATTCTATACATTTGGGGAAAAATGCACAAAAAACACACCAAAATCGCAAAAAAAAAACGCATGCGGATTTCTGGCAGATGTCAGTTGTTTTTTTTTGTCAGGAAATTTTCTGCAAGAAATCCTGACGTGTGCACATACCCAGAGTCTGCTCTGAAAAGTTCCCTTTCGACTTGTGTACACATTCTGTTCCTGAACTGGAAACGTCTGTGTATTGATATGGGGAGGTTGTAACACCGATGTTGTGTATGCTGTTCACATTTCATTTATCAGAAATGTAAGATGTAGTGTATGTAAACACCACTGAGTGAGCGCCACCTAAATCTGACCATAGATAGAAAGTTTAGCTTAATGAATGATACTGACCAAATATTATAAAACGTTATGAAGAGTTTCCATTTGCCGATTGCACAGTATCTACAGCTTTCCTACTCCCTGCTCTATTCACAGCTACCTCCGCACAGGTCAGAGAGCCTAATTTCCCCATACAAGTCAATAACCAGTTGCTGTAAAGCTGCTCTCTAAATGTTAGGTTACTTGGTCAAGATTGTTGCTTCCATATTAATTGGAAAAGAGAATACAAAAATTGAGATGTATTTAAAAAAATAAAGTTAAAAAAAAGAGCAAAATAATGGCCTGTTTATGAAGTGCAGAACAAGTATCCTTGTTTGTGAATATACACTCACATGTTGTTTGTGTGTGTGTTTGTTTTTTTTTTTTATGTTTTAATCCTAACAATTTGCTTGCTTTTAATTTAGGGTAAAACATGGCCCTACTATGCAGCCTGACCAAACCACATAGGTAAGTAAGCAATCCATTTTTAATTATTCAATTTTTGGGGTACCTATAGGGATGGCATCATATTTTCAATTTCTGTATTTTTAACTGTTTTGGGATACAATTATGTAGACTCTTGCCAATTAATTAAATGTCCTTTTTATAAGAGAATACACCTTACGTTTGTGGATAAATATAAGTTGGCACCAGCAATCAAGATGCCAGCAATGACCAAACAAACGTGGGACAATCGCTCCATTTGTTTACCTCTCATGGCTGCCATGATGCGTAGAGATCATAGCATTTAGTGGTCAGGATCGGAGTTCTCGAATCCTAATCATTACAACAGGTGTGTGGTTGTCAGTTATTGCCACTGTTCCTCTGATAGTGGTCACACTTAAAAGGTTATGCTAATATGTGCACAACATGTGGTGATTGCACACTTATGATTTGCTTACTTCATGCTAGAATTCTCAGCATGAAATTCTGTGTGGGGGTTATGACATTGCTGTCTTGTTTAATAAGTAACACTAGTAACGCAGACTTCTGCTAACCTGTATGTTGGACATGTACGCCCCCCTTTTTTCCCGTGTGTACAGTGATCCTCATCGCCTAATGTTGTTTCTTATTATACAATACACAATCGTCTGCCCTATG
Source organism: Ranitomeya imitator (assembly GCF_032444005.1). Lineage (NCBI taxonomy): Eukaryota > Metazoa > Chordata > Amphibia > Anura > Dendrobatidae > Ranitomeya > Ranitomeya imitator. The sequence continues at coordinate 680,281,131 of NC_091284.1, read as the reverse complement.
TTGTGCCTCATCTCTACAAAATCTAAGCAAGCAAAGACATATGTAGGAAAGGACAAGCAATCCAGCATTTAGTAAAAACAGTAGTGGCTTAAACAATCAAGCCAGTACATGGGACTCCTGCACTATTCATTTTTCTTGGAATAGAAGTGTGCTTGACTTCAGTCTCCATTCAAGAGTTGGCGCCATGTGGGTTATATTTTCATAATTTTGATCCCTAAGTAGGAAGGAAAGGATATTACAGTCTTGGAATACCCCTATAACGCATGTTAGGCAATATGGTCCTCATATGGCTCATTTACATAGCAAGATAATCGTGAATGAGCATTATTAAAAATGCTCATTTCATGATGCTTGTTTGTTTGGTGAAATGATCTTTTATGCAGCATAAAAGATCGTTGATCTCTGCGTTGCTGTTTAAACAGGACTTGAACGGTGAAGAACAATGGCAGAATAGATCACTCGTTCGCATCTTTTACTTCAGCATGTGTAAACAGTCATTCAAGTGACTGTGGATTGGTATAATAATAATCATCTTTATATAGTGCCAACATATTCCGCAGCGCTTTACAGTTTAACAGTTTCAAACACAAAAGTCATAAGTAACAATGTTAAGAATACAATAATTAAAGCAAAATAAGACGACCCTGCTCGTGAGAGCTTACAATCTACAATGAGGTGTGGGAGATACAAAGACCAGGTGTGCATTTACAATGATGTATTTACAATCATGGTCCAGCCATCTTCAGGGAATGAGGGATAGATGGAAGTAGTGAATGGGCTACACACACACAAACATAAAATGACTTTGATTAGTGAACGTGATAGGCCGCTCTGAACAAATGTGTTTTGAGGGAGCGCCTAAAACTATGCAAATTGTGGATGGTCCTAATATCTTGGGGTAGAGTATTCCAGAGAATTGGCACAGCACATGAAAAATCTTAGAGTCGGGAGTGGGATGTACGGATTAGTGCAGAGGTTAGTTGAAAGTTATTTGCAGAGCGCAGCGGTCGGTTGAGCCGATTGACCGAAATGAGGGAGGAGATGTAAGGGGGTGCCGCACTGTGGAAAGCTTTGTGGGTGAGAACAAGTACTTTGAATTGGATTCTATAATGAATGGGCAGCCAGTGTAACGACTGGCGAAGAGCGGACACGTCTGAATAACGATTAGCCAGATGGACAACCCTGGCTGCTGCATTAGGCCGGGGTCACACTAGACCGTAATACGGACGAGTGCAATGCGCTAAAAAATCACATAGCGCTCGTCCCAATGTTAATCTATGGGGCAGCTCCCATCATCCGATATTTTCTCGGCCGTATTCAGGATCCAAGTGAAATCGCAGCATGCTGCGATTGTCGGCGTATCTCGGCTGAGAATCGCCAATGAAAGTCTGAGGGGGAGAAAAAAAACGGATTACACATGGACCAACAATGTGACTTACGAGAAATACGCAGCGGTGTTCTAGAGAAAAGCCGGCAATTCAGTGCGGTGTACAGTAAAATCACACTGGCAGGTTAGAATAGAATAGCTAAAATAAATGTCTACACATAAATTGTGTGTGTGTATATATATATATATATATATATATATATATATATATAATAATATAATATTTTTTTTTATTTTTTTTTTCATACAGCGCTAGATAGCAGAAAAGCCAGTAATTCAATTGCCGCCTTTTGCGATCTCCTTCCAAAACCCGACATGATATGAGACATGGTTTACATACAGTAAACCATCTCATATCCCTTCTTTTATTACATATCCCTCTTTAGTGATGTTAGAAGTGTATGTGTTTAAAACTTGGTGTCTCTAGCTATTAAATTAAATGGTTAAATCGCAGAAAATTTGCGTGGGCTTCCGCGCAATTTTCTCCGCCAGAGTGGTAAAGCCAGTGACTGAGGGCCGATATTAATAGCCTGGAGAGGGTCCATGGTTATGGGGCCCCCCCCCGGCTAAAAACATCTGCCCCAGCCACCCCAGAAAAAGCACATCTGCAAGATGCTCCTATTCTGGCACTTGGCCACTCTCTTCCCATTCCCGTGTAGCGGTGGGATATGGGGTAATGAAGGGTTAATGTCACCTTGCTATTGTAAGGTGACATTAAGCCAGATTAATAATGGAGAGGAGTCAATTATGACACCTATCCATTATTAATCCGATAGTATGAAATGGTTAAAAAAAACACACACATTATTACAAAGTATTTTAATGAAATAAATACACAGGTTGTTGTGGATTACCAGTATAATAAAATATTACAACAACCTGTGTATTTATTTCATTAAAATACTTTGTAATGTGTTTTTTTTTTTTTTTGTTTTTTTTTGTTTTTTAACCATTTCATACTATTGCATTAATAATGGATAGGTGTCATAATTGACGCCTCTCCATTATTAATTTGGCTTAATGTCACCTTACAATAGCAAGGTGACATTAACCCTTCATTACCCCATATCCCACCGCTACACGGGAATGGGAAGAGAGAGGCCAAGTGCCAGAATAGGCGCATCTTGCAGATGTGCCTTTTCTGGGGTGGCTGGGGGCAGATGTTTTTAGCCAGGGGGGGGCCAATAACCATGGACCCTCTCCGGGCTATTAATATTTGCCCTCAGTCACTGGCTTTACCACTCTGGCGGAGAAAATTGCGCGGCCCACGCCAATTTTTTCCCCGATTTTACCCTTTAATAGCTAGAGACACCAAATTTTACACACACATACACCTCTAACATTACTAAAGCGGAATATGTAATAAAAGAAGGGATATGAGATGGTTTAAGTATGTAAACCATGTCTCATATCATGTCGGGTTTTGGAAGGAGATGGCAAAAGCCGGCAATTGAATTACTATCTAGCGCTGTATGAAAAAAAAAAAAAAAATTATATATAATAAAACATACTGAATATATATATATATATATATATATATATATATATATATATATATATATATATATATATATATATATATATATATATATTTACACACACTAGATGGCAGCCCGATTCTAAAGAATCGGGAGTCTAGAATCCATATATACTTTATTTATTCAAATGTAAGAATAATACAATTAATAAATAATAGTAAGAAAGAACAAAAATAATAGGCAGTATATGGAGAAAACACCAAACAAAAGTTCAAAATTGGTGTGAAAATGTCAGTGAACCACTTCACAACTAAATATATATAGTTTTGGTAAATGGTATTATCATTTTTTTGACGAAATTCGGCAGGAGCTTGAAGAGCAACGTCACTGGGCCCGCCTCCACGCAGTAGAAACTTGCTGTGAGGTAAAAATTCAAAAATCACACCAAAATGGCGGGCGGAGTGTGTCACAGTACGGCACGTTTCTGATTGGTCGCTCGCAGCAGGCGGCAACCAATCAGACACTGGACACTGTTGACGTCACTTAGCTCCGGACATTAGCTCCGGACAAAGCCACGGAAGTTGGCACAAATTGCAGGAAGTAGTATTCTAGGCAATTATATATTAGATATATCTCTATCAGTATGTTTTTATGAATATTTGAGCCCATGGATAGTAATGGCGTAATGATAGTTATTTTAGGAGGAGAAAATGCCAGAGGAGAGGGAGATATTAAAGATTGTAGTTAGGTGAGTTGTGACGACTGGAGGAGATGTGATGGAATGGGGTCGGTAGTGCATGTAGTCGGACGAGAAGGAGAGGAGCTTGGAGACTTCCTCTTCTAAAAGTTTGTCAACTGGCGGTTGTATCGTGCCTCTGGTCGGTCTGTGTAAATGGACCCTTAGTTTGCATAGGAGATGGCTGAGTGCTCTACTATGCTTTTTCTAGCCATATAGAGAATGCGCATGTAGGTGTGTATGCTCAACCTCCTTTCCATTCAGATGGACCTCTGCAAATCCCTTTTTCAAGGGATCAGTGGAGTTCCTAGCAATCAAGAAGTTTTTCCCTATTCGAGCCCTTGGCAAAGTGCTGGCTACTTCTTGCCCCTCTGGCTGTTCCAGTCCAGCCCGTGAAATTGAGACAGCCGAAGGGCTGAAACAGTGGCACACGGGCTTCCCTTTTGTCGCCGCTGTCTGGGTGCTGACAGCGTGTGGGCCAGCAGATATATCACTTAATTGCATCAGCTGTGCACTGTGGAGAGTTTTTGCATTGGAAAGGGCAGAGGCTGAGCGGCAAGGGCTCTGGAGTGTGTTGTATTTTGTTTGTTTTTTTTTCTTTATTCTCCTCTCCAGTGTATGTATGTATTGATTGCAATCACAAATTCTTTATTATCTTCATTTAATTTGTTTTAAATGAAAAAACACAAAAGAGAATGAAGCAAAAAACAAAACATTGATCCATTTCACACACAACTCCAAAAATGGGCCAGACAAAAGTATTGGCACCCTCAGCCTAATACTTGGTTGCACAACCTCTAGCCAAAATAACTGCGACCAACCGGTCCCGGTAACCATCAATGAGTTTCTTACAATGCTCTGCTGGAATTTTAGACCATTCTTCTTTGGCAAACTGCTCCAGGTCCCTGATATTTGAAGGGTGCCTTCTCCAAACTGCCATTTTTAGATCTCTCCACAGGTGTTCTATGGGATTCAGGTCTCGACTCATTGCTGGCCACCTTAGAAGTCTCCAGTGCTGTCTCTCAAACCATTTTCTAGTGGTTTTTGAAGTGTGTTTTGGGTCATTGTCCTGCTGGAAGACCCATGACCTCTGAGGGAGACCCAGCTTTCTCACACTGGGCCCTACATTATGCTGCAAAATTTGTTGGTAGTCTTCAGACTTCATAATGCCATGCATACGGTCAAGCAGTCCAGTGCCAGAGGCAGCAAAGCAACCCCAAAACATCAGGGAACCTCCGCCATGTTTGACTGTAGGGACCGTGTTCTTTTCTTTGAATGCCTCTTTTTTTTTTCTCCTGTAAACTCTGTTGATGCCTTTGCCCAAAAAGCTCTACTTTTGTCTCATCTGACCAGAGAACATTCTTCCAAAACGTTTTAGGCTTCTTCAGGTAAGTTTTGGCAAACTCCAGCCTGGCTTTTATATGTCTCGGGGTAAGAAGTGGGGTCTTCCTGGGTCTCCTACCATACAGTCCCTTTTCATTCAGACGCCAACGGATAGTACGGGTTGACACTGTTGTACCCTCGGACTGCAGGGCAGCTTGAACTTGTTTGGATGTTTGTCTAGGTTCTTTATCCAACATCCGCACAATCTTGCGTTGAAACCTCTTGTCAATTTTTCTTTTCCATCCACATCTAGGGAGGTTAGCCCCAGTGCCATGGGTTTTAAACTTCTTGATGACACTGCGCACGGTAGACACAGGAACATTCAGGTCTTTGGAGATGGACTTGTAGCCTTGAGATTGCTCATGCTTCCTCACAATTTGGTTTCTCAAGTCCTCAGACAGTTCTTTGGTCTTCTTTCTTTTCTCCATGCTCAATGTGGTACACACAAGGACACAGGACAGAGGTTGAGTCAACTTTAATCCATGCCATCTGACTGCAAGTGTGATTTAGTTATTGCCAGCACCTGTTAGGTGCCACAGGTAAGTTACAGGTGCTGTTAATTACACAAATTAGAGAAGCATCACATGATTTTTCGAACAGTGCCAATACTTTTGTCCACCCCCTTTTTTATATTTGGTGTGGAATTATATCTAATTTGGCTTTAGGACAATTCTTTTTGTGTTTTTTCATTAAGACAAATTAAATGAAGATAATAATACCAAAGAATTTGTGATTGCAATCATTTTCAGGAAGAAACTGAGTATTATCTGACAATTGCAGGGGTGTTAATACTTTTGGCCATGACTGTATATATGTATGTGTGTGTGTGTATATGTGTGTGTGTATATATATATATATCTCTATCTATCTCATTATTATTTTTCTCTAGCTATGTGGATGCGTGCTGCATAGGAGGTGTCGGGAAACTTAATTCTGCTAAATTGTCACCCAATCAATATTAATAAGAAATATATGCTAATATGCAGCAGAATTAATTTCAGCCTGTTTGGTTTGGTTCTTCACAACAGACACTCTCAAGTGACTCCTCAGGAAAATTAATTGCCCACCCCTGTTAAGGGCTGCCAGTAGGATTTTTGGGGCCTCATACTGGCAAAATTTTGGGGCTCCCTCTAGACTCCACCCCAGCTCTGCCTCCACCATCCCACCGCCCACTCTTGCAAAAACTCAACTTCTCTACCATGTCATCACCGATTAAATATTAACAGTTTCCATCAATTACCAGATCACATTCCTAACCAGCAGCTTTTGTTCTGGCCAAAAGAATTTTTACGCTGACTCCACGATATGGTAGACTCTTTTGGCCGAAACGTACTCTACTCTAGCTTATTAAATAAATATATTTGTATGTATTTTTCTTCAAGGGAATGAGTCATATACACTTTTTTTTAATCTCCATTAATACCACATACAAGGGACAAATACTGTCACACCATGACCAGACCACATATTACCACCACATAGTGACCAATAATACCACATACAAGGAACAAGTGCTGCTACACCATGGCCAGACAACATATTTGGTCAGTATGTGGTGGTAATAATGCCACCTACAAGGAACAAATACCACCACACCATGACCAGATCACATATTACCACCACGTAGTGACTGAATACTACAATACTGATCATAAATAAAAATAAATAAGCAAACACAATACTAAGTGTCATTATACAGAGGAACTCTGTATTTACTGTCAGTGTACAGATAATGGTGATTATCGGTGACATTATACACAGGAGCTCTGTATACAGTGTCAGAGCACAGGTAGTAGTGATCATGGTGACATTGTACACAGGACCTCTGTATATAGTATACAGATAACACACTCACCAGTGTTGTCTCTAGTCCTTCATCTTTGCTTTTCTTTTTCATCCAGCACAGACTGCCGTCACTTCATCACAAAAGAATTAAAAATATAGTGGTAAAAATCATTGGTTCACTTGACATGGAATGACCCGGGGCCCAGTGAGCAGAAGCACAAGAGCAGGGCCCTAGTTTTGTGGGCCCTCTCTGTACTGTTGCTCATCAGGCCTCATACAGCACGAAGGACAGTAATGCCCTGATGGTGTCCCTGCCCCTCTTCTATTCTATAGATGGGTTAGACATTCTAAACTTGCTACAAACCCTTTTAATAAATTCACAATTGTTTCTACCTGACACTTAATTTATTATTTTTCTGTTTCCTGCATAAGTGTAGGGTGGGGATCAGCAATCGGCTACAAGTTTCATTGGTGATAGTTTGTCCATCCTGGTAAACAGTAATTTGTTTTTCAGAAATTATCATAAACTATTGATGGAAACTGACTTTATAATCTATATTGATGTATCATAGTCTTCTCCTGCTGTTTCTCTCTGCTTATCCTTATATTTTTGTGTGTTTGACAATACTTCTATTTGATTGCTTTTTTTTTTTTTTTTTTTTTTTTTTTTTTTTGCATTTATCCTCTACAATCTGCGGCATGTGGCTTCTACATAAAGTAAAGCTGATGTTATGATTTTGAAATTTAATTTAGTACGTTGGGCAATATTTTCACAAATACAGTGACCTGTTGGCTTTGTAGTTTGATCTTTGCACTGACGTATCTGCATTGGAACAGCTTTAAAGAACTTTCCCTTGAATCTACAATGGGAGAAGCTTAAGTCATACACATTAGTTGACTGTCGGACGGCTTTCTCTCAGGACATGGACAAAAACTTTTGGCCAATTTAGTTCCTCAGCCCACGACACCTGCCTCCTAGCACCTATATGGCTGAAACGGAGTCATGTCATATAACAGAGGTTGGCAATTAATTTTCTCAAGGGGCCACATGAGACCATCATGGTTGTGGAGGTCGAACCAATGGGCTGAAATTAATTTTGCTCAATATTAATCTATTTTATCTTAATGTTGATCAGAATTAAGTATGCTGACAGCCCCCTATATACAGTCTGTGCACACACCTTGTTCCACTCGTGCTCCTCCTCAGCTCTGGTCTTTGCTGTGTGCACTAACTTTCCACACAGCAGATGTGATGTAATCTCCCTGTTAACAACCTTGCACCTCTCCAGTCCATCCTTAACTCTGCTGCCCAACTAATTCATCTCTCTCCTCGCTACTCCTCCGCTTCCACCCTCTGCAAATCTCTTCACTGGCTCCCATTCCCTCAGCGTATCCAGTTCAAATTACTAATGCTAACCTACAAAGCCATCCACAACCGGTCTCCTCCATATATCTCTGAACTAATCTCCCGATATCTTCCCTCATGTAATCTCGGTCCTCCCAAGACCTCCTTCTCTCCTCCACACTTATTTGCTCCTCACCCAACTGCCTCCAAGACTTCTCCCGAATATCCCCCATCCTCTGGAATTCTGTGCCCCAACAAGTCCGACTATCAACCACATTCGGATCCTTCAGACGGAATCTGAAAATGCACCTCTTCAGGAAAGCCTACAGCCTGCACTGACCCCGCTGCCTCCTCACCACTACCGGAGCTACCGCCTCACCAACATCGGAGCTCCTGCAACCCTCGACCTACTATCTTTCCCCACCATCCTGTAGAATGTAAGCCCGTCAGGGCAGTGTCCTCGCCCCTCTATATCTGTCTGTAATTGTTAGTTTGCTTACTGTAAGTGATATCTATAATTTGTATTTAACCCCTTCTCATGTACAGCATCATGGAATCAATGGTGCTATTTTTATAAATACCGTAATGATAATCTGCTGCCTCAGTCCCACACAATGAATGGTGGAAGGAGGAGCTGTTATAATTACGGCTAATTGGATCCGAAGGATGCAGATAGCTGTGAAATTGGTGGGCCAGTGTTTTTTGCACTTTGGCTTTCTTGGTCCACTGACCACTCTTTGTCCAGATTTGATATGATGATGATTTTTATTTCATCAATCAATAGTACATATGGAAATAAGCAACTATGTAATATACAGCTCTGGCAAAAATTAAGAAACCGCCACATCAAAACCCTGTCATGGGCAGCCCAATCTCCAGACCTGAACCCCATTGAAAACCTCTGAAATGTAATCAAGAGGATGATGGATAGTCACAAGCCATCAAACAAAACTGCTTAAATTTTTGTGCCAGAAGCAGTGTGACAGACTGGTGGAAAGCATGCCAAGACGCATGAAAGCTGTGATTAAAAATCATGGTTATTCCACAAAATATTGATTTCTGAACTCTTCCTGAGTTAAAACATTAGTATTGTTGTCTCTAAATGACTATGAACTTGTTTTCTTTGCATTATTTAAGGTCTGAAAGCCTCAGGGTTTGTTTGTGGTTTTTTTTTTTTTTTTTTTTTAAATTTAACATTTTTCTTTGTCAGGAAACAAAATGCAAAATGTATTGCTTGGAAGTTCGGAGACATGTTGTCACTAAAGGCTAAAAGAACAATTTACATTTTACTTAAAAATATACCTATAAAGAGAAATCGGACAAACTGAACATTTTACAGTGGTCTCTTTATTTTTGCCAGAGGTGTATCTTATCAGAGAAATTTGCTTCAGCTGCCAAAATTGTTCAGTCATTATCAACATTGTCAATCTTGAGCGAAATCTGTATTCGGTGAAGACTTTCCCATTACTAAGAATCTTACTAGCAACTGCCTTCTCCTATGTAGATAGAATTGATAATGACTGATCAGTTTTGGCAGAGAAAGAAGCAGATTCCTCTGATAAAGAAAGTTCCAAAGTTGCTTATTTTCTCATAATATTGATTTATGAAATTAAAATTGTAAACGATGGTTACTCTTAAAGTTCCACAATGTGCAAGTGTTCTAAACAAAAGAATTAGGCGTTTAAATTCCAGTTGTCTCATGACCTCTCTTGGGAAATCTCCATACACATTATTAGGGTTGTCAAACTCCAACACACAGTGGTCCAAAATAATAATATAAAAAAAAAACTGGGATAAAATCGTGAGTCAACACTGACATTTTAATTAAAAAAAACTACAATTGAGGCAGGTTTTCCTTATCAAATATAACGTTGAACCTTTTCATATAGAAGCAAACTAAAGCCCTTTCTGACATCGGGCGTAATAATACACTGATGTTGGAAACTTTTGGGTTTTCATTGGCTGTATGCCATAATCATTAACACTAACAGAAATAAACACATGAAATCACTCTGTAATGACTCTATATAATGAGTCTCACTTTTTGTATTGAAGAACTGAAATAAATTAACTTTTTGATCTAAGAAGCACTTGTAATGTTACTAAAAGGTAGTCATACACAATACAAGTGAAGGTCCATATTGGCTGTGTTCAGTGACTCTGTGCAAGGAATGAAAAGATGATGTTTCTATAAATGTATCAGATGAAAAATTTTGAACATGGTCCGCTTCTTTCCAGATTATGGCATGCTATAATAAGTTGCTAAAATGCTTATTTTGACTAAAGGTGGACAAACCTAAGTTGCCATTTCAGTATATTTATACATATTTTATATTGCCTTCCAGGTTGCAGAAGCAAATCTTCATGTCTGTGCGAATATGTGCATCCAGGAATGAGTCCAGACAGAACCATAGCACAGAAAAGGAGTCCAGAGCAAACCGCTGGAAATGGGGTACCACCACCGCAGGAGCTTTGTTGGGATTGGGCTCTTTCCTTATCTTTGATACTCAACGGAAAAAAGTAGGTCTTGACATGATTTACAAAAGCATATTTTGTATTTCCATTTTTATTTTTTCATATATTTATGGCGAGTCATGAGGAAAAATAGTCATCATGGGAGGGCAGATGCCTGGTGCATTCCTTGAGTTGACCATACACATTCAATAGTTGTCTAAAGGCCTGTTAGGCCAACAACCATTTCTCTTGCTTTCTTCTCATGCACACATTCACATTAACCCCTTCATGACTGATTTTGTTCTAGAGAAAAAAAAATGTTTGCACTTTCTTACCTTTTTTCTAATATCAACATTTTGCTTTCTCCAACATGGTTTTTAAACTTTTGTTTCTACAGTGTGTACTGTGTTAAAATTGACCTGGCAATACGATTATTCAGGGCAACGACCACAGTGATGCCAAACTTATAAGTGAGGTGTTTTGTTGTTTTTTTTTGTGCATGTGTTCTGAATGGAAGAGAGCTGCTGCCAGACACTTTTTCTTAACAAAGGATCAAAGATGTTGAAATTAGTCCTGCGCCATTCTTTAGCTCCTGTCATCTATTGAGCACTCAAGACTCCTCGCATGGCAATCCGATACTGCCATTCATCACAGTTGCTGATGTGTTAAGGTGGTTAGTAGTGATGAGGGAGTGTACTCGTTGCTCGGAGATCACCCGAGCATGCTGGGGAAAACCCGAGTATTTATATCTGCTGAGAAACTTAGCTTTCGTTGCCTCAGCTGCATGATTTACAGCTGATAAGACAGCTTGAATACATTTGGGGATTCCCTAGCAACCAGGCAACCCCCACATGTACTCGGGCTGGGTAGCAGCCGTAAATCATGCAGCTGCGTCAACAAAAACTAAATCTCCGAGCAGTTATAAATACTCAGAGACCACCCGAGTGTGCTGGGGAAAACTCGAGCAACGAGTATACTCACTCATCACTAGTGGTTAGATCAACATGTGCAGCAAACAGTCTCTGCTCCCCAGGTAGGACCATGGGATTCCTGTTATGGACATTACTTGTCCAATAGTTGCCTGTCACTTAGAGGGATAGGCCTTGCTATTACTCGCCACTACTTGTACAATTGTGTATATTCCCCCATGTGTTTTGTATTTGCATTATATTTAAGCTTTTTAGAGCACTTTTACAAAGTTATATGCCGCAATTTAGACCTCTTAATATGGCTTTTCTCTATTTTCTCAGGCTGCTCTGGCAGAGTCTAAAAAAGAACCTGTCCCGTTACATTTGTTCCCTCAGTATACAAGGGATGATGTGAAGAAGCACAAAAGTCCTTCTGACAGAATATGGGTTACTTATGCCGGAGAAGTATTTGACATCACAGATTTTGTGGATTTGCATCCTGGAGGGAACAGAATCTTGCTGGCTGCTGGGGGAGCGTTAGAACCTTTCTGGGCCCTCTATGGGGTTCACAAGAGTGAGCATGTCATAGAACTGTTGCAAGAGTACAAGGTGGGAGTGCTCAGCCCTGATGACAAGGAACCACCACGTGATTTATCTGATCCCTACTCAGGTGATCCTTCTCGACATCCTGTTCTAAAGATCAATAGTCAAAAACCCTTTAATGCTGAGCCTCCACCTGAAATGTTGACTGAGAACTTCATCACTCCAAATGTGCTGTTTTTCAAGAGGAACCATTTGCCTGTGCCAAATATTAATCCTGATAAATATGAGCTTGTTGTCGAGAGACCGCCAGGAGCTAAGTGGGCTAAACCATTGAAATTGTCTCTCAAAGACCTAAAGACCAAATTTCCTCGACATGAAGTGACTGTCACTCTGCAATGTGCTGGAAATAGACGCTCTGAAATGAATGCTATAAAGCCAGTTAAAGGACTAGACTGGGGTGCAGCAGCAATTAGTACAGCTCATTGGGGAGGAGTATGGCTGAGGGATGTCTTATCAGATGCTGGCTACTCTGAGGACTTGCCCAATGTGCGCCATGTTCAGTTTGAAGGCTTGGATCAAGACATAACTGGAACAAAGTATGGAGCCTCCATCTCTTTTAAGCGTGCAATGAGCAAGGACTGTGAAGTCCTACTTGCCTATGAAATGAATGGTGAGGAATTGCCTAAAGATCATGGCTTTCCTCTGCGGGTTATTGTGCCCGGTGTGGTAGGCGCCCGGAATGTTAAGTGGTTGGGACGCATTATTGTAAGTGAGGAGGAAAGTTCCAGTCATTGGCAGCAGAATGATTACAAGGGCTTCAGTCCATCTGTGGATTGGGATACTGTAGACTTTTCCACCTCTCCAGCCATACAAGACCTACCTGTGCAATCTGCTATTACAGAGCCACGTCCTGGAGCAACGATCACCCCAGATCATGATGGAAAAGTAACCATCAAAGGATATGCATGGAGTGGTGGCGGGAGAGAGATTGTGCGAGTGGATGTGTCTCTGGATGGAGGAAAAACTTGGAAAGTGGCTGATCTTACTGGGGAGGAGACTAAAGGACCGACATGGGCATGGAAGCTGTGGAAATTGGAGGCAACTATTCCTGATGAACAGAAAGAATTGACCATTATCTGTAAGGCTGTAGATAGCAGCTATAATGTGCAGCCAGATACTGTGGCCCCAATATGGAACTTGCGTGGGGTGCTGAATAATGCATGGCATCATATAAGCGTTACAGTAGACAAAGATGAACATTGATATTAAGGTGTTATTTCTTATGGACAGAGAAATGGGGGTAAAAAAACCTTGAGACTTGTTACAGTAATAAAATGTGTATAAATAGTCGTGCTAGATTATACCTTAGGATGATGCTTTTTATTCAATGGCCTGTTTTTTACTTATCCCAATTACCTCTATTTATAAACTTGAGTTAATAGTTTATACTGAAATTTAGTGTAATTTAATCTGTCAATATATAATTTTATAGGAATCTTATAGAATCAGCTCCAGCCTAATAGAATCTTGTCATTGCAATTCATGAGCATATAATTATTGAATTGTGTGCGTTTTGTATCATATAGATACATTGACCACTTTTGAAGTGGTTATAAAATATGCAATGTTGTGGTTTGTATAGAATCGCATGCCCTTACCAATAAACATGGTCGCTTTTGAGTGGGGCCTTACTTAATGGTTGTGTTGGATTACGCACACGGTGATGTCACACCAGTCTGCCAGCACTGCGGCTGAGTATACAATGAATGAACAAAAGTATTGGGTCACCTATAGATTGCACCCAAGGGAGCTTTTGACAACATATTCTAAATCCATTGCCATTCGTATGGAGTCGGCCCACACTTAGCAGCTATCACAGCTTCCACTCTTCTGGGAAGGCCTTCTGCATGGTTTTTGGACTGTCTAAGGGAATTTTGTGCTCATTTATCCAGGAGGGAATGTAGAGGGGTCAGCCACTACTGAACGAGAACAGTGTTCACAATTTCAGTTCTTGTTCATCTAAAGTGGTTCAATGGGGTTGAGGTCAGGGCTCTGTTTGGCCGAATTCTTCTACACCAAGCTAGCCCAGCCATGCCTTTATGGACCTTGTTTTGTTCAACGAGGCAGTGTTTTTAAAACTGACAATGGCCTTCAAAACTATTCCCACTAAGTTGCAACCATAAATAGTGGTTCAAAACATCTTGATATTCCGAAGTACAAAAATTTCCCTTTAATTGAACTGGGTGGGGATCTAAAACAACTCCATAGCATTATCCCACTTGCCAAACTTTACAGTTGGCACAATGCAGTCAGACATGTAGTGGTCTCCTGACACTTGTTAAAGCCAGACTTCATCTGGTAGTGGGGAAATGTGTTCTGTGACGTGATGACTCAGTCCATGGGTTAGACCACTCTGACTCTTGTCATTGTGCTTGATGTAAGGCTTCCATGCAGTTACCAGGTCATGTAAACCCATGCGAAGAGGATCCTGGAGCACAGTTCTGCTCTGCAGTTGCTAAGACAGCAGAGCATTTGTTGGTTTTATGCACTACATACCTTGGCTCTTGTTGACCCCCTGAGAAACACCGCATGATGTGCCACTTCTTGGCAGAGTTGCTGTGGTTCCTAAGCACTTCCACATTTCAATAAAGCTGCACCTTTAGAATGACCTATTCTCACACAAACATTAGTGAAGGCGGACTACAAGACAGGGTGCTGTATTTTATACACGTGGCAATGGTGAAAAGCTTGGGTTCAATGATTAAAAGGTGTCCCATTACTCTTGTGGACATAGTGTGTGAACGGGGCTGTAGACTACATCTGATACTTCAACAGATATTCATGATAGAAAATGGAATATTCAAACTAACCTTGGTTACCAAGATGGTACCCAAGGCAGTGGGAAAGTACTGATTTAACATTGTATTTTTTTTTTCTTTGAAGAAGTGTAGGAGGGTCATTCATTGGTTGTCCCTTTTTCTCTGTTGTGCTAGAATATAAAAATGTTTCCTCTGCTGTGAAACGCACAATCTTGATCAGTTTTAATCTTTGAAGAAGTATACTTGTCTAAAGAATATAAATGGGAATGACCAGTGAGAACGTTCCTGAATACTAACTGGAAATGCTTCCAGCCTTCGTGTACTAACCAAAATGTATTGCTATATTTATAGTAATGCCTAATTTATAATCGGTACATGTTGATCAACACAGATCTTTAATACGTTCTGATGTAAAGTTCCTAAATTCCTTAGCTTGCATATATTTTTTGTAAAAGATAACCTTTTGTATTTTATTTGGCTTTACATGCAAATAGCAGTGTAATAAAGTATAGTTTTATTGATTAAAGATTAAAATCTGTTAATTAAAATGGTGGCTGGCAAGTGCACAACAAAGTTAATGAAGAAATGTATTAGAAAGAGAATATTATGGAGTTGGATTCTCTGAGAAAGGTGTAAGGAAAATCGGCCATATAATTACAAGTGAAACCATGGACTGGTGCATTGTATTATGTTTGTTTTGTGCGTATTCACCTTTCTCTTTGTGTACCACTTTAGTAATTTGCTTTATTATAAAAATGTCTTGCCTTATCCCTATATCTAATTTATATTTTTTATCTTTACTTCTGGTGACGTTTTATTTTGAAAGATGGCCTTGCAGTCTCCCCCCCCCCCCCCCCTCCACCTTCAATAGCCACCACCCACTTAATTTGTGCTTAACACACACCTGCTTCTTCAATGGCCACTGCCACAGTCCCCACTTCTATCTTCTATATTTTTTTCATGAGATGTCGTCATATCAGGGGGTGGTGGTTAAAAACTTGACTAGCTGAATCCATCTAAGCTCTATGTAGACAGAGGAGGTAAATGTTCCCTGTATGAGTCATCAGTCACTGCAAACGTCCCTGGCAGGGGGGACCAGTTGGGTCAGGAGATGAAGCCGGGAATTATTTATGCAGAGAAAAGAGATTTCCTGTTTCTACATAAAGCAGAGAAAATAGAAGAATTAGCTGAGTAGAAAGGCAAAATGACCAATTGTACGTAAACAGTGCTATATAATGTGATTGAAATATATTATTGGATTCCATACTGTATTGGAGGCTGTGGTGACAATCTTACTGTGTGGGGAAATCGCAGTTTGTGGGGCTATCATATTTTGTGGGGGGCATAACACTTTGAGGGTCATGAAAGGGGTATCAAAGTGAATAAGACCACTTAGACCGTCATTTTGGCTCTAAGTGCTGCAATACATTTCCTTCTCTGTTAAAAAGTTGGTAAGTAAGCCCTTTGACTGTGATGTGATGGGACTTTTTATGGGGTGCCTGCTATTTCTATGTACGCTTTTGCTCAGGAGCATTATTACAATAAATAGGCACTGTGGGTTGTCATATGGGGAGATTGTCGTCATTTGTAGGGGAAGCAAGGAGTCATTAATATAACCCCTTTCTGACATATGATGTACTATCCCGTCGAGGTGGGGTGGGCCCGTATGACCACCGTCGGGATAGTACGTCATAGCGCGGCTGGGTGTCAGCTGACTATCGCAGCTAACATCCGGCACTGTGCCAGGAGCGGTCACGGACCCGGCACATTAACCCCCGACTCACCGCGATCAAACACGGCGGTATAGGGAAGCATCGCGCAGGGAGGGGGCTCCCTGCGTGCTTCCCTGAGGCCCCCGGAGCAACGCGATGTGATCGCGTTGCTGCGAGGGTCTCTTTCCTTTTTCCTCCTTGCAGGCCCAGATCCAAGATGGCCGTGGCATCCGGGTCCTGCAGGGAGGTGGCTTCACTGCGTCTGCTCAGAGCAGGCGCCGGGAAGCCAGGAGAAGTGCACGTCAGATCGCTGATCTGAAAAAGTGCACAGCAAAGTGTCAGATCAGCGATCTTGCACTAAAACATGATGGCCCCCCCCCCCCGGGGCAATGTTAGTGTTAAAAAAAAGAAAGAAAAAAAAAATTCTCCCCCCCCCCCCCCCCAAAAAAAAAAAAAAAAAATTCTTCCTATAAATACATTTCCCTATCTAAATAAAAAAAAACAATAAAAGTACACATTTAGTATTGCCGCGTCCGTAACGACTGCACTTATAAAACTATATCACTAGTTAACCCCTTCAGTGAACACCGTTAAAAAAAAAAAAAAAAGAGGCTTTATTCTCATACTGCCAAACAAAAAGTGGAATAACACGCGATCAAAAAGAGTGATAATAACCATGGTACCGCTGAAAACATCATCTTGTCCTGCAAAAAACGAGCCGCCATACAGCATCATCAGCGAAAAAATAAAAAGGTTATATGTTGTGAATTCTGTGGCTGAGTTCACTTCTGTGGTCACAAGTGGTATTGCAGTCTCTGGGCTTCCTCCCTCAGGTGTTTTGGTGAGCTCGTTGGCTGCCTTGCTATTTAGCTCCACCTGAGTCTGTCTTCCTTGCTCCTTGTCAATGTTCCAGTGTTGGATCTGAGCTACTGCATCTTTCCTTGGGCCTGCTGCTCTGCTAGATAAGTGCTTCTAGTTTGTTTTCTGTTTTTTCTGTCCAGCTTGCTATTAACTTTTGCTGGAAGCTCTGAGAAGCAAAGGGGTGCACCGCCGTGCTGTTAGTTCGGCACGGTGGGTCTTTTTGCCCCTTTGCGTGGTTTTCGTTTTAGGGTTTTTTGTAGACTGCATAGTTCTCTTTGCTATCCTCGCTCTGTCTAGAATATCGGGCCTCACTTTGCTGAATCTATTTCATTCCTACGTTTGTCTTTTCATCTTGCTAACAGTCATTATATGTGGGGGGCTGCCTATTCCTTTGGGGTATTTCTCTGAGGTAAGTCAGGCTTGTATTTCTATCTTCAGGCTAGTCAGCTCCTCAGGCAGTGCCGAGTTGCATAGGTAGTGATAGGCGCAATCCACTGCTGCTTATAGTTGTGTGAGGATAGATTAGGTACTGCAGTCTACAGAGATTCCACGTCTCAGAGCTTGTCCTATTGTTTTTGGTTATTGCCAGATCTCTGTATGTGCGCTGATTACTGCACGCTGTGTTGCCTGATTGCCAGCCATAACAGTTATAGTCCTCAGAATGCAAAAATAATTTTTTTTCTATTAAATAGTTTTTATCGTATAAAAGCGCCAAAACCTAAAAAAATGATAGAAATGAGATATCGCTGTAATCGTACTGACCCGAAGAATAAAACTGATTTATCAATTTTACCAAACGCGGAACGGTATAAACGCCTCCCCCAAAAGAAATTCACGAATAGCTGGTTTTTGGTCATTCTGCCTCACACAAATCAGAATAAAAAGCGATCAAAAAATGTCATGTGCCCGAAAATGTTACCAATAAAAACGTCAACTCGTCCCGCAAAAAACAAGACCTCACATGACTCTGGACGCAAATCTGGAAAAATTATAGCTCTCAAAATGTGGTAACGCAAAAAATATTTTTTGCAATAAAAAGCGTCTTTCAGTTTGATGGCTGCCAATCATAAAAATCCACTAAACCAGCTATAAATAGTAAATAAAACCCCCCTTCATGACCCCCTTAGTTAGGGAAAAATAAAAAAAATGTATTTATTTCTATTTCCCCGTTAGGGCTAGGGATAGGTTTAAGGCTACAGTTAGGGTTGGGGCTAAAGTTAGGGTTGGGGCTACATTTACGGTTGGGATTAGGGTTAGGGGTGTGGTTAGGGTTAGGGGTGTGTTTGGATTAGGGTTTCAGTTATAATTGGGGGGTTTCCACTGTTTAGGCACATCAGGGGCTCTCCAAACGCGACATGGCGTCCAATCTCAATTCCAGCCAATTCTGCGTTGAAAAAGTAAAACAGAGCTCCTTCCCTTCCCAGCTCTTCCGTGTGCCCAAACAGGTGTTTACCACAACATATGGGGTATCGGCGTACTCAGGACAAATTGGACAACAACTTTTGGGGTCCAATTTCTGCTGTTACCCTTGGGAAAATACAAAACTGGGGGCTAAAAAATAATTTTTATTTTCACGGCTCTGCGTTATAAACTGTAGTGAAACACTTGGGGATTCAAAGTTCTCACAACACATCTAGATAAGTTCCTTGGGGGAGTCTAGTTTCCAATATGGGGGTCACTTGTGGGGGTTTTCTACTGTTTAGGTACATTAGGGGCTCTGCAAACGCAATGTGATGCCTGCAGACCAATCCATTTAAGTGCATTCCAAATGATGCTCCTTCCCTTCCGAGCTCTGCCATGCGCTCAAACGGTGGTTCCCCCCCACATATCGGGTATCGGCGTACTCAGGACAAACTGGACAACAACTTTTAGGGTCCAATTTCAACTGTTACCCTTGGAAAAATACAAAACTGGGGGCTAAAAAATAATTTTTGTGGGAAAATTTTTATTTTTATGGCTCTGCATTATAAACTTCTGTGAAGCCCTAGGTGGGTCAAAGTGCTCACCACACATCTAGATAAGTTCCTTTGGGGGTCCACTTTCCAAAATGGTGTCACTTGTGGGGGGGTTTTAATGTTTAGGCAGATCAGTGGCTCTCCAAACGCAACATGGCGTCCCATCTCAATTCCAGTAAATTTTGCATTGAAAAGTCAAATGGCGGCGCTCCTTCCCTTCCGAGCTCTGCCATGCGCCCAGTGGTTTACCCCCACATATGGGGTATTGGTGTACTCAAGACAAATTGTACAACAACTTTTGGGGTCTATTTTCTCCTGTTACCCTTGGTAAAATAAAACAAATTGGAGCTGAAGTAAACTTTTTGTGAAAAAAAGTTAAATGTTCATTTTTATTTAACCCCTTAGTGACAGAGCCAATTTGGTACTTAATGACCGGGCCAATTTTTGCAATTCTGACCACTGTCACTTTGAGGTTATAACTCTGGAACGCTTCAATGGATCCCGCTGATTCTGAGATTGTTTTTTCGTGACATATTGTACTTCATGTTAGTGGTAACATTTCTTCGATATTACTTGCGATTATTTATGAAAAAACCGGAAATATGGCGAAAATTTTTAAAATTTTGCAATTTTCAAACTTTGTATTTTTATGCCCTTAAATCAGAGAGATATGTCACGAAAAATAGTTAATAAATAACATTTCCCACATGTCTACTTTACATCAGCACAATTTTGGAAACAAAATTTTTTTTTGTTAGGGAGTTATAAGGGTTAAAAGTTGACCAGCAATTTCTCATTTTTACAACACCATTTTTTTTAGGGACCACATCACATTTGAAGTCATTTTGAGGGGTCTATATGATAGAAAATAACCAAGTGTGACACCATTCTAAAAACTAGACCCCTCAAGGTTCTCAAAACCACATTCAAGAAGTTTATTAACCCTTTACGTGCTTCACAGGAACTGAAACAATGTGGAAGGAAAAAATGAACATTTAACTTTTTTTGCAAACATCTTAATTCAGAACCATTTTTTGTATTTTCACAAGTGTAAAAACAGAAATGTAACCATAAATTTTGTTATGCAATTTCTCCTGAATACGCCAATACCCCATATGTGGGGGTAAACCACTTTTTGGGCGCACCGCAGAACTTAGAAGTGAAGGAGCGCCGTTTGACTTTTTCAATGCAGAATTGGCTGGAATTGAGATCGGACACCATGTCACGTTTAGAGAGCCCCTGATGTGCCTAAACAGTGGAAACCCCCCACAAGTGACCCCATTTTGGAAACTAGACCCCTTAAGGAACTTATCTAGATGTGTGGTGAGCACTTTGAACCCCCAAGTGCTTCACAGAAGTTTATAACGTAGAGCCGTGAAAATAAAAAATCGTTTTTGTTTAAACAAAAATGATATTTTCGCCCACAAATTCTTATTTTCACAAGGGTAACAGGAGAAATTAGACCACAAAAGTTGTTGTGCGATTTCTCCTGAATACGTAGATACCCCATATGTGAGGGTAAACCACTGTTTGGGCGCACCGCAGAGCTTGGAAGAGGAGTGCCGTTTGACTTTTTCAATGTAGAATTGGCTGGAATTGAGATTGGACGCCATGTCGCGTTTGGAGAGCCCCTGATGTGCCTAAACAGTAGAAATCCCCCACAAGTGACCCCATTTTGGAAACTAGACCCCCCATGGAACTTATCTAGATGTGTGGTGAGAACTTTGAATGCCCAAGTGCTTCACAGAAGTTTATAATGCAGAGTCGTGAAAACAAAAAAGATTTTTTTTTCCACAAAAAAGATTTTTTAGCCCCCAAGTTTTTATTTTCACAAGGGTAACAAGAGAAATTGGACCCCAAAAGTTGTTGTCTAATTTGTCCTGAGTATGCTGGTACCCCATATGTGGGGGTAAACCACTGTTTGGGCGCATGGCAGAGCTCGGAAGGAAGGAGCGCCGTTTTGGAATGCAGACTTTGATAGAATGGTCTGCGGGCATTATGTTGCGTTTGCAGAGCCCCTGATGTACCTAACCAGTAGTAACCCCCCACAAGTGACCCCATTTTGGAAACTAGACCCCCCAAGGAACTTATCTAGATGTGTGGTGAGAACTTTGAATGCCCAAGTGCTTCACAGAAGTTTAGAATGCAGAGTCGTGAAAATAAAAAATATTTTTTTTTTCACAAAAAAGATATTGTAGCCCCCAAGTTTTTATTTTCACAAGGGTAACAAGAGAAATTGGACCCCAGAAGTTGTTGTCCAATTTATCCCGAGTATGCTGATGCCAAATATGTGGGGGTAACCCACTGTTTGAGCGCACGGCAGAGCTCAGAAGGGAGGGAGCACCATTTGACTTTTTGAGCGCAAAATTGGCTGTCGTGTTTGGAGACCCCCTGATGTACCTAAACAGTGGAAACCCCCCAATTCTAGCTCCAGCCCAACTCCAACACACCCCTAACCCTAATCCCAACCCGATCCATAATCCCAATCACTAACCCTAAAGATAATCCCAACCCTTACCCCAAAACAACCCTAATGTCAACCCTAACCATAACCCTAATCAAAACCCTAAATCCAACACACCCCTAATCCTAATCTCAACACTAACCTCAAACCTAACCCTAATCCCAATACACCCCTAATCCCAAACCTAACCCTCATCCCAAGCGTAACCCTAATGCCAACCCTAATACCAACCCTAATCCAAACCCTAACCCTAATCCCAACTCTAACCCTAACTTTAGCCCCAACCCTAACCCTAGCCCTAAGGCTACTTTCACACTTGCGTCGTTTGGCATCCGTCGCAATCTGTCATTTTGGACAAGAAACGGATCCTGCAAATGTATCCGCAGGATGCGTTTTTTGCCCATAGACTTGTATTGCCGACGGATCGTGACGGATGGCCACACGTCGCGTCTGTAGTGCACTGGATCAGTGTTTTGGCGGACCGTCAGCACAAAAAAAGTTCAATGTTTCAATGTAACGTTTTTTTGTACGTCGCATCCGCCATTTCTGACCGCGCATGCGTGGCCGTAACTCCGCCCCCTCCTCCCCAGAACATAGATTGGGCAGCGGATGCGTTGAAAAACTACATCCGCTGCCCACAATTTTCACAACGTGCGTCGGTATGTCGGGCCGATGCATTGCGACGGCCCCATACCGACGTAAGTGTGAAAGAAGCCTAACCCTAAATTTAGCGCCAACCCTAACTCTAAATTTAGCCCTAACCCTACCCCTAATTTTAGCCCCAACTGCTCTTCTCCTGCCGGCCGGCAGATGGAGACAGAGGGCGGGTGCACTGCGCATGCGCCCGCCATTTTGCCCAGAAGATGCCGGCGGCCAGGAGGATCCAGGGACACAGGTGAGTATGCTAGGGTCCCCGAATCCCCCTATTTCTCTGTCCTCTGATGTGCGATCACATCAGAGGACAGAGAATTACACTTAGCTTTTTTTTTTTTTTGCGGTCGCCGGTAAACAGTTAATTACCGGCGATCGCAAAACAGGGGTCGCTAAAACCGACCCCCGATCATGCTCTTTGGGGTCTCGGCTACCCCCGGCAGCCGAGACCCCAAAGATTCTCGCGGGGCGGGCGCACTGCGCATGCGCCCGCCATTTTCAAGATGGCGGCGCCCACCGGGAGCCACGAGGAGCATCGGGGGAGATAGGTAAGTATTGGGGGGCTACCTGGGACCCCTTTTCTCTATCCTCCGATGTGCGATCACATCGGAGGATAGAGAAATTAAAAAGATCGCGTTTTTTTTTTTTTGAGATCGCCGGTAAACGGTTAATTACCGGCGATCGCAAATGCGGGGTGGGTTAAAAAAAACCCTGAATCATGTTCTCTGGGGTCTCGGCTACCCCCGGCAGCCGAGACCCCGGAGAAAATCCGACTCTGGGGGGCGCTATTTACTTTTTCCACAGCGCCGTTAATTAACGGCGCTGTGGTTTAAGTACCCTTAGCGGCCGCCATTAAAAGGCGTATCGGCGGTCGCTAAGGGGTTAAACATTCAAAAATTTCCTGTGAAACACCTGAAGGGTTAATAAACTTCTTGAATGTGGTATAGATCACCTTGAGGGGTGCAGTTTTTAGAATGGTGTCACACTTGGGTATTTTCTATCATATAGACCCCTCAAAATGACTTCAAATGAGATGTGGTCCCTAAAAAAAAATTGGTGTTTTAAAAATGAGAAATTGCTGGTCAACTTTTAACTCCCTAACAAAAAAAATTTTGGTTCCAAAATTGTGCTGATGTAAAGTAGACATGTGGGAAATGTTACTTATTAAGTATTTTGTGTGACATCTCTGAATTTTTATACAATTAAACCAAAGTTGGAAAATTGCATAATTTTCAAAATTTTCGCCAAATTTCCATTTTTTTTTTTCACAAACACAGGTAATATCAAATAAATTTGACCACTAACATGAAGTACAATATGTCACGACAAAACAATGTCAGAACCGCCAAGATCCGTTGAAGCGTTCCAGAGTTATAACCTCAAAAAGGGACAGTGGTCAGAATTGTAAAAAATGGCCTGGTCATTAACGTGCAAACCACCCTTGGGGGTAAAGGGGTTAATATAAGAAATCACAAGGGATATTTTTATTATAAGGAAGTACAGGGTCATTATAAGCGGTCAAGGGTGGGCATTATTAAAGGAGGCACAGGAGAATTCTAAGGTATCATAAGTTGTGGTTTGTGTAGAGGTGGTAAAATGTGAGGAGGGTCCTGCAAAATAGGTAAAGTCAAGATGTCTGTGTATTACATTTTACAGGGACGAGTTATGGATGGAATTAGAGGTCATGGTGGTCTGGGTCGAATGCAAAGTAAAAGAGAAAATGACATCAGTGAGAAACGTCTCTGGTGAGAACCAGCACAATGTACACGTTTGGTCTGCAGAGCACTGGTGTAGACCTATTATCACCATTATTACCACCATACAGTGACCATATATCAGTCTCAGTACAGTGTTTTTGGATAAAAAGTAGTTGTCTAAGCTTGAGATTGCAGTCTGCAGTGAGGATTCTCCAACTCTGGAAGCTGGTGATCATTGATCATATGCAGTAGCATAACTCAAACGGCATGAGGTCCAATTATGGCACGTCTTTAATACCTTTAGTCTTTTCATATACACCAAAGGGACTTTTGGGGCCCTCTAGGCTCCAGGGCCCAGGTGCAGTTGCGACCCTTGCACTTAATGTAGTTCTTGTGAGCGCAAGTATGAGATTGGCGTACATACTGTCATGTGTTAACTAGATGTGCGCGGCCAAGCTCAATACAAGTGAAATTAGCAAAACCAAGTACAATTAGTGGGAATGTGGCTGGAGGTGTGAAAATCTCATACTTACGGTCACATGATGGCCGCTCCCAATGCTGACACCGGAAAATCCTCAGTTTGCGCTATGAGGATTCAGAAGTCTAAAGTTAAATAGACTTTAACCTAAACACCTTTAACCATCAGTATGGTGGTATTATCAATACTCTATATACAGGTGATATTTGGTTATGGTGTGTTGGTATTTTGTAATATTGCAATATTATTTTGATATTATTATTTAATCTTATATAGCGATATTACTAGAAATATTGGTCTTGTAGAAAATTTTGATTTCCCCTAGGCAGAGTAATATTAGTAACATATCCCTATCTGGTGCTTGGAGACAGCATAGGCGTGTGTGATTTAATTCCCAGTCCATCCCTGCTCTGACTCCTATTTCTTTTGAGGCTCTGCTGCCATAATACCTTCATAAATTGTCAATACTTGATAATACGAAATATACTTTAGTAATGTAATACTACAAAATATTGACTTCACCTATTTTTTTTTTCCAAATTTATTATTCTATATTCACCATTTTTACCTTGTTGAATATGGAGCCAAAAAGGCAATTAATCCCCCCCACCCCAAAAAAAGAAAAAGTGATATATTTTGGCTCTGAATCCTCATTTGCACTTTGTAACATCTCTCTAAACTTGTCTAAATTCCTATAAAAGCTGATAAGTTATTAAATCAATATTAATAACAAGAATGTGTGTATATATATTTTTTTTATTATTTTGAAATCTGTATATTTTTACAGTTATGAAACCAATATTAATAACAAGTGTGTATGTATACAGTACAGATCAAAAGTTTGGACACATCTCATTTAAAGATTTTTCTGTATTTTCATGTCTATGAAAATTGTACATTCACACTGAAGGCATCAACACTATAATTAACACGTGGATTTATATACCGTATATACTCGAGTATAAGCCGACCCCCCCCCCCCCCCCTTCCCCTAATTTTGCCACAAAAAACTGGGAAAACTTAATGACTCGAGTATAAGCCTAGGGTGGAAAATGCAGCAGCTACCGGTAAATTTCAAAAGTAAAAATAGGTACCAATAAAAGTAAAATTAATTGAGACATCAGTAGGTTAAGTGTTTTTGAATATCCATATTGAATCAGGAGCCCTATATAATGCTTTATAAAATTTGATGGGCCCCATTAGATGCTCCATATTAAAATATGCCCCATATAATCCTGCATAAAGGGTAATAAGGGCCTCATAAGATGCTCCATACAGACACTTGCCCTTTATAATGCTGCACAAACGTTATGGCCCCATAAGATGCTCCATACAGTCACTTTCCCCTTATAATGTTGCACAAACGTTATGCCCCATAGATGCTCCATACAGTCACTTGCCCCATATGCTGTGGCTGCAATAAAAAAAAATCACATACTCCCCTCTGTCGCTCATGCCCCCGGCACTTTCAGTAGTCACCTGCTCCTCGTTTCGGTGCGGCTCCGTCTTCAGCACTGACGTTCAGGCAGGGGGCGCGCACTGACCACGTCACCGTGCCCTCTGACCGGAGCGTCGCAGCCAGAGGATGCTGAAGATGGAGCCGCACCGGAACGAGGACAGGTGAATATTGTGCAGCGCTCCCCTCCATGTTATACTCACCTGCTCCTAGCGCGGTGCAGTCCCTGCTTCTCCCGGCGCTGCATCTTCCTCTATTGAGCGGTCAGTTACCGCTCATTACAGTAATAAATATGCGGCTCCACCCCTATGGGAGGTGGAGACACATATTCATTACTGTAATGAGCGGTACCATGTGACCGCTCAGTACAGGAAGAAGCTGCAGCGCTGGAAGAAGCAGGGATGTGCAAGGACCGCGCCAGGAGTAGGTGAGTATAATTAGACAGCCCCCGATCCCCCTCCCTTCCCGGCCCCTGGGTATGACTCGAGTATAAGCCGAGAGGGGGACTTTCAGCCCAAAAAATCTCAGCTTATACTCGAGTATATACGGTACTTAACAAAAAAGTGTGAAACAACTGAAATTGTCTTATATTCTAGGTTCTTCAAAGTAGCCACCTTTTGCTTTGATGATTGCTTTGCACACTCTTGGCATTCTCTTGATGAGCTTCAAGAGGTAGTCACCGGGAATGGTTTTCACAGGTGTGCCCTGTCAGGTTTAATAAGTGGGATTTCTTGCCTTATAAATGGGGTTGGGACCATCAGTTGTGTTGTGTTGAAGTCTGGTGGATATACAACTGATAGTCCTACTGCATAGACTGTTAGCTGCTTTTTCTTGCCATAATACACATTCTAAGTAAAGAAAAACGAGTGGCCATCATTACTTTAAGGAATGAAGGTCAGTCAGTCCGAAAAATTGGGAAAACTTTGACAGTGTCCCCAAGTGCAATGGCAAAAACCATCAAGCGCTACAAAGAAACTGGCTCACATGAGGACCGCCCCAGGAAAGGAAGACCAAGAGTCACCTCTGCTTCTGAGGATAAGTATCCGAGTCACCAGCCTCAGAAATCGCAGGTTAACAGCATCTCAGATTAGAGACCAGGTCAATGCCACACAGAGTTCCAGCAGCAGACACATCTTTACAACAACTGTTAAGAGGAGACTTTGTGCAGCAGGCCTTCATGGCAAAATAGCTGCTAGGAAACCACTGCTAAGGACAGGCAACAAGCAGAAGAGACTTGTTTGGGCTAAAGAACACAAGGAATGGACATTAGACCAGTGGAAATCTGTGCTTTAGTCTGATGAGTCCAAATATGAGATCTTTGGTTCCAACCACTTTGTCTTTGTGCGACGCAGAGAAGGTGAACAGATGGACTCTATATGCCTGGTTCCCACCGTGAAGCATGGAGGAAGAGGAGGTGTGATGGTGTGGGGGTGCTTTGCTGGTGACACTGTTGGAGATTTATGCATAATTGAAGGCATACTGAACCAGCATGGCTACCACAGCATCTTGCAGCGGTATGCTATTCCATCCGGTTTGTGCTTAGTTGGACCATCATTTATTTTTTCAACAGGACAATGACCCCAAACACCTTCAGGCTGTGTAAGGGCTATTTGACCAAGAAGGAGAGTGATGGGGTGCTACGCCAGATGACCTTGCCTCCACAGTCACCAGACCTGAACCCAATCGAGATGGGATGAGCTGGACCGCAGAGTGAAGGCTAAAGGGCCAACAAGTGCTAAGCATCTCTGGGAACTCCTTCAAGATTGTTGGAAGACCATTCCCGGTGACTACCTCTTGAAGCTCATCAAGAGAATGCCAAGAGTGTACAAACCAGTCAACAAAGCAAAATGTGGCTACTTTTGAAAAACCTAGAATATAAGACATAATTTCAGTTGTTTCACACTTTTTTTTGTTAAGTATATAATTCCACATGTGTTAATTCATAGTTTTTATGCCTTCAGTGTGAATGTACAATTTTCATAGTCATGAAACTACAGAAAAATCTTTAAATGCAAAGGTGTGTCCAAACTTTTGGTCTGTACTGTATATATACACTTTTAATTTGGAAATTGGTACATTTTTACAGATTGTCTACACTTCAAACTAACTCCAGAGCTTTTCAGAAATTCAATTCCTACCTGTGACTGAAAATGAATCAGTTGTTTTATTTAAAGGCTTCATGACCAGACAATTTTTCCACTTTCACTTTTTCCTTCCCTTCTTCCAAGAGCAGTAACCTTTATTTTTATTTTTCACATGGCTGTATGAGACTTTTTTTGTAGTTTTGAATCTCAAGATTCACTTTTACAATGTAATGCACTGAAAAGTAGGGGAAAAATCCAAATATTATGAAATAATGAAGGAAAAAAAAAACGATTCCAACATTGATTTTTGTTTTCAAGGAGTCCGTTTCGTGGTAAAAAAAAAAAAACACCTGAAAAGATAAGATTTTTCAGGTCAGTGTAGCACTGCAAAATGTATGTATGTGCAGGTGCTTCTCACAAAATTAGAATATCAAAAAGTTAATTTATTTCTGTTATGGAACTGCAACACAGAACTAGGATAGAAGGGGGAAAACTGACCCTGCACTGAGACTAGGCTGATACCCTACTGTGGCACCCCTAGGGGTATTTGCCACAAAAACAGTTCCTGACACTGAATACAAATACTAAAATAGCAAGACTGCACTATCACCTCCGGCCAGAAGGGGGAGCTCCAGAGACTCCCCTTGATCCATTCTGGTCTGAGAGAAGAACTGGCAGTTGGGCAGTTGGGCTAAGGAGCTGAAAGTGAGAGGTCATACAGCTGAATTTCTAACAGCCCTATGACGGTTTCCAGGCCCAAATCACCGGCCTGAGGAGAAGAGTGATAGAGAAAAAGGACATTGTGAGAACCGGGTAGCATTAATCACTACCCAGAACAGGCGCAAAGACGGATACCGGATCCGTGGCTGTATTCATTACATATAATACAGCAACCGGAAAAACATGAGGTGATATCAGCTTCACTAGGGTCGGACGCAGCAACAGACACAGAGTTCAGCGGTACTCCCGGAGGGGGTAAGCCGATAAAAGGACTTGGGTTGCCCGTCGAACCAGGACCCGGAGGGGACAGATTGGGCCGGCAGCCAGTTCACATACAGCAGCAGGGCCACACAGATATTGCGTACAATAAGAGGCGAAGACCCCGGCAGGGTCAAAGTAACTCAGAGTTCCCATACAGACTCCGGTGACAGGACTGGTTGTAAATCCTTTTTTGTTAAAGTAAACTGGTTAAACGTTTCAGTGCCTCAGTCTTTCATTTGGACAATAGCCATCTATCCAGGATTGGGATCATCACCGCTGGGAGAACCTGCTGCTGATCAAGTAAGTGCCTGTTCCCTCACGATACCCTTTACACTGTGCATTGCCTGAGGCCACAGCGCCGGGTCAAGCCACCCGTGACATCCCCCTCAAGAGACAGACCCTATTGGTCCGGTGCTGGGTACTCCGGTCTCTCGGGCGTCACAATTGGCGTCACGAACAGGATAGAGCCAGCCCATATACCGGGTATTGTGTGCCGTGATTGGAGCCCAAAACTTTGAAAACTTGGATGAAAAATCGTGAAAATTGACTTTATTAAAGAAAATTCCATTTCCCATTAAAAACTATTGAAAGTGACTTTTCCCCATTGTTATAATGGAGTAAAGATGGCCGCCATCCCCTGAGGTAATCACCTCATAACCGTTAGGCGCGAGACTGTTAATTGAGCTACGCCATTACCTGAGCCCCAGTCTAACTGAAAAACTTCAGAATCTGCCATTACGGAGCGCGCGGCGGGCGGGAGCAGCAGGGGGCGTGTCATTGTGGGCGGCACCAAGCTGAGCGCTCTGACGTCACAGCAAGGGGAAAACCAATCCTGCTGCACAGCAGAACGAATCTACACTATCCTGACGGAAGCGGAGGACCGGAAGGGTCCGGATTAACTAAGGGGGCACAGTATGTCGCAGCACGGAGACGCCGCAGCACCCGGCGGCGCTAATGCAGCTGAAAGACAGAGTGTCGATAGAGCGTCTGGTAGCGCAGCGGTGCAAGGAGTGGCGCCCATCATGCCGGTGCTGATGCCATATACCCCAGGTGGCCCGTGGCTTCCAATGTATGAAGGTGAGCCTAATAACCTTGACGATTTCAGAGAAAAGATGCTGGCCCATTTTAACATGTTCCCCGTGGGTGAAGTTCAGCGTGTTAGTCTCCTGATGATGCAGTTAAGTGGCCATGCTAAGCGAGAAGTCACAGCATGGGCAGCTGATCTAAAAGGCACTGTTGAACGTATATTTGCTGGATTAAAAGCTACATTTGAAACCACTGCCAGCAGCAAAGCTAAAATACGATTCTTTAATTGCAAACAAAAAGTTAATGAGGGCGTGAGAGACTTTGCCTTAAACCTGCAGGAAGCCCTTAAATCACTTACACTGGCTGAACCCATTTTTAACACCGGAGCGGATAAACTGCTAAGAGATCAATTTATGGAGGGACTCTACACCCCTTCTCACCGGGGGCATGTGAGCATGCTTGTTTTTAAGAACCCTGAATTGACATTTGCTCAATTAAAGGAGAGCGCTATACGTCTCCAGCTGGCAGAGGCACCTCGGGATCAGGATCCTGCGCAACCTATGGCAGAGGCACCTCAACAACTGGGAGTGCCAGTGACATCAGCTATGTCCGGGGCCATTGCTAAGCCCCTGGGGCCCAGTACTAATGAGGCTCTTCAACAAAAGCTTGACTCTTTAACTGATGTTTTTGCTTCAATGGCTAAAACCATGCAGGAGATGAGAGGACCCAAGATAGAGTTCGCAAACCGTAGAGAGGATGTTCCATGGATGAGACCCCGGAGATACCCGACATGGAGAGGACGACCCCGCGACCGCTACCAACCGGATGGACAGCCCATTTGCCGCCGTTGCCAGCAGCCAGGCCACTTTGCACGAGATTGTGATTTAAACGGGAATCCCCTGTGAATGCGGGCCGCTTCGCAGGAATGAACTTTCAAGGCCCAACACCCTGGCACGACCGGTACATCGGAGGACGACCCATTATCCCTATCGTGCTGGACGGAATTCCCCTCAACGCTTTGCTGGACACAGGTTCCCAGATTTCATCTATACCGTATATCCTTTATAAGAGGTACTGGGCTGATGCAGATATTGATAAAGGGCCCTCTGATGTTGAACTAGATATATGGGCCAGTAATGGTAAGTTGGTACCGAAACTAGGATTCAGGGAGATGACCATAAAGATTGGTAAAGTAGAATTGAAGAAACAGGGTATAATTGTTGTTGATGTTGACCGGCGGAACTGTGAACCAACTGTATTGATAGGAATGAATGTGTTAGAGAACTGCTTTTCCGAAGTTATTTCTGTCTTACAGCAAATTGCTGAAACTGCCCAATCCTGCCAGCAGAGAGTTCTCCAAAGGGAAATAAAAGTATTGATGTTAAGGCAACAGGTAGAAGTTGCAGGTGGAGAAATCGGCAGTGTGAGGGTAAGTGATCCAACATCTATTGTAATCCCACCAAAAACAGAAATGCTGGTATGGTGTAGAGCAGCCATTGGTACTAAGGGACGAGATTATCAAGCCTTAATAGAACCAGTGTACACCGACAGCAGGCCCACTATACTCACAGCACGAGGGGTAGTCGAGGTACACCGGGGACGAGTGCCGGTACGACTTTTGAACTGTGGAGAGGAAGAGGTCACTTTGCCAAGGTATGCTACAGTGGCAAAGCTATATACTGTTGACAACAATGCCATCACAACCATTGAGCCCTTAGAACCAACCTGTCAGGTGGAAGGCAACGGCTCAGATGGAGGATTGGTGTCAACAGCTACACGTGGGCATAAATTCAACACCTACCCATCAAAAACAAGGGGTGTATAGGCTAGTGACGGAATATGAACAAGTCTTCAGTAAACACCCATTGGACTTTCGGACGGATAGAAGGGGTAGAACAAACAATCCCCACCAGTGACCATCCCCCAATAAAAGAAAGATATAGACCCATACCGCCCGCTCACTATCAATGTGCAAAAGATATGCTGAGGGAGATGAAACAGGCCGGGGTAATAAGAGACAGCTGTAGCCCCTGGGCGGCCCCTCTAGTGATTGTCAAAAAAAAGGACGGAACCATGAGAATGTGCGTAGACTACCGGCGGATTAATAACATCACCCATAAAGACGCCTACCCCTTGCCTAGGATAGAAGAGTCCTTGACTGCTTTGAATTCTGCTAATTATTTTTCCACCTTAGACTTAACAAGCGGGTATTGGCAAGTCCCTGTGGCTGAGAGAGATAAGGAAAAGACAGCATTCACCACACCAATGGGTCTATGTGAATTTAATCGCATGCCATTCGGACTCTGCAATGCATCCGGTACCTTCCAGCGGCTGATGGAATGCTGCCTCGGACACAAGAACTTCGAGACCGTCCTCCTGTACCTAGATGATGTGATCGTCTACTCAAAGACTTACGAACAACACTTAAAAGACCTGGCAGAAGTGTTCGAAGCCTTATCCAGGTATGGCATGAAAATCAAGCCATCCAAATGTCACCTTCTCAAGCCAAAGGTACAGTACCTGGGACACATCGTGAGTTCGGAGGGAGTAGTACCGGATCCCGAGAAAATAAGCGCCATAAGGGATTGGCCAAGACCTACCAACGCAAAAGAAGTGAGGCAATTCCTGGGATTGGTGGGTTACTATCGCAGATTTATAAAAGGATTTACCAAGTTGGCAGCACCCTTGCAAGACGCCTTGGTAGGGCAGACGAAGAAACCTTCAAACCGAAACCCTCCTTTTCAGTGGAGCGACGAAAGGGAAGACTCCTTTGAACAACTAAAGAAGGCACTAACCGGAGAAGAGGTTCTGGCATACCCAGATTACCATCAACCTTTCATCCTCTACACCGATGCCAGTAATGTGGGACTAGGAGCGGTGCTGTCACAAAGGCAAGAAGGTCGGGAGAAAGTCATCGCCTTTGCAAGTAGAAAGCTCTGGCCTACTGAAAGAAATTCAGAAAATTACAGCTCCTTCAAATTGGAACTACTGGCAGTAGTTTGGGCTGTGACTGAACGTTTCAAACACTATCTGGCCGCTGCAGAATTTATTGTCTATACTGACAACAATCCGTTGACCCATCTGGACACAGCCAAATTAGGTGCATTAGAACAGCGATGGATAGCCCGGTTATCTAATTACAACTTCATAATCAAGTATCGAGCAGGTCGCAAGAATGGAAATGCCGATGCCCTATCCCGGATGCCACACTTGAGAAATGTAGAAGAAGAAACGGGGGAGCTTGAAGAAATTGAATTACCAGCCTTCCATCATCCCAAGGCAAAACATCAGTCAAGTACCTATCAGAAACAACAAGAGGTGAATTTTAATCCGTTAGCACACCATAGATGGGCTGACACCCAAGACAGCGATCCGGCTGTGAAGTTGGTGAAGGAACTGCTGACTGAGCAAAGTGCATATCCCGATGAGGATGCCCCAGAAGAGACGCATCAACTCTGGAAAGAGAGAGGCAAAATGTTCCTGTATCAAGGGAAGCTCTGTAGAAGATACACCAATCCGAAAACACATGAATTGGTTTGGCAGATTATCGTGCCTAAACAAGATGTCAAGATGGTCCTCGAAGCTTACCATAATGGTGCTGGTCACTTCGGTTGGAAAAAATTAGAAGTACTTCTAAGAGAAAGATTTTATTGGGTCGGGATGAGAAAATCAATCGAACAGTGGTGCAGAAATTGTGGCCCCTGCAACCTCAGAAGAAACGATCAAAAGAACCAAAGAGCACCACTGCAGCCCATAATCACCAAACAACCACTTGAACTTGTAGCCATGGACCACGTGAAGTTGACACCAAGCCGGTCCGGCTATGTCTATGCCTTGACCATCGTGGACCATTATTCACGCTTCTTGGTAGTAGTACCCGTAAAAGATCTGACAGCAAAAACAGCAGCCAAAGCGTTCCAAACGTACTTTTGTAGACCCCATGGATATCCAGAACAGGTTCTCACCGACCAAGGTACAGCCTTTGAATCAGAGATCTTCAGAGAATTCTGTAATATGTATGGTTGCAAAAAGATCCGGACGACGGCCTATCATCCACAAACAAACGGCTTATGCGAGAAGATGAACCATATTGTAATAGACCTACTAAAGACTTTACCTGAGGCAGAAAGGAATCAATGGCCAGAGAAATTGCCTGACTTGGTGGATCTGTATAATCATGTCCCGGTGAGCTCCACCAGCTGCACCCCAGCTTAAATTATGCGTGCAAGACCCGGCCAATTACCAATCGATCTTGAAATGGGAATTCTGAAACCAGACGTAGAAGTTCAAGACTCCAATTGGGATATCATACGGCAAAAGCAGTATCGCCAAGTGCAAGAGAGTGTGGAAAGAAGCCTTCAGCAAACTAGAGAAAGACAAGAGCGAACTTTCAACCAGAATGCTCTAGCGACCCCATTAAGACCGGGTGACCAAGTGCTCAAGAGAAATCGTCGAACCAATAAACTAGACAATCAGTGGGAAGCCGTACCCTACACAGTTTTACCAACAAGAATGGATAATCCTAAAATGTGTCTCATTAGCAAAAACGGAGGCTTAACATCTGTACTAGTGTCAAGAGACAATCTTAAATTATGTCCGGAAGCATTGAAAGAGCCAGAAGTTGTCCAGCCAGAACCAGAAGTTATTCAATCCATGCAGGTTCAACCAGTAAAGGAAAAAGAAGAGGAAATGTATCACACCTGTATAGGAGACTTTCCCAAAACTCTACTAACATACCATGGTGCAGTAGTGGTTCCCATGGTGGCCTTTTACCCAACACCGAACCCAATACCAGAAGTCCCAAGACAGGAAGAGGCTGACCCCGTACTACGGGAGGTTCCAGGCCAGGAAGAACAGATTCCTGATCAGAGTAATCCCATTCACGGTGGACTTGCCAACTCCATAGTCGTGGAATTATCTTTAGCAGAGCGGGCAGATACTACATCCGCAGTAGACAGTAGTACACCACATGAAGAGACACCGCTATTACGTAGATCACAGCGTAGTACCCAGGGTCAATTACCGGCCAGGTATGCGGATTACCAACTATAAAACTATAGTCATTGTTATCATTCTGCAACGTTTAAGCCCAGTACCTACAGAGACTTGTCTGTATGAACTTATTGCATATTCTTGAACTTTTTATCAGCCCGGAGGCACTAAATCAAAGCTCCGGAAAGACTGCTTTTTGAACTTTGCTTTTTGCTCTTTTTGAACTTTCTTTAGACTTTATATTGGTAACTCCGTTGGAAAAATGGAACTAAATTCTTGGACACAAAGTGCAGTGCCTTTCCTAGTACCTTCAAGGATAGAACTGTATTAATGGACGCTATTTGAAGTGACTTTTTACAGAACTCTATTTTTGTTTCCTTGAGTGGTTTTTGTAACTTTTCATTTTTAAGACTCTGTACATATTAATTGTTATTTCAAAATGTTATCGTCCCACAGTCCTGGAGTACTGTTCTTAACTAAGGGGTGATGTGGCACCCCTAGGGGTATTTGCCACAAAAACAGTTACTGACACTGAATACAAATACTAAAATAGCAAGACTGCACTATCACCTCCGGCCAGAAGGGGGAGCTCCAGAGACTCCCCTTGATCCATTCTGGTCTGAGAGAAGAACTGGCAGTTGGGTTAAGGAGCTGAAAGTGAGAGGTCATACAGCTGAATTTCTAACAGCCCTATGACGGTTTCCAGGCCCAAATCACCGGCCTGAGGAGAAGAGGGATAGAGAAAAAGGACATTGTGAGAACCGGGTAGCATTAATCACTACCCAGAACAGGCGCAAAGACGGATACCGGATCCGTGGCTGTATTCATTACATATAATACAGCAACCGGAAAAACGTGAGGTGATATCAGCTTCACTAGGGTCGGACGCAGCAACAGACACAGAGTTCAGCGGTACTCCCGGAGGGGGTAAGCCGATAAAAGGACTCGGGTTGCCCGTCGAATCAGGACCCGGAGGGGACAGATTGGGCCGGCAGCCAGTTCACATACAGCAGCAGGGTCACACAGATATTGCGTACAATAAGAGGCGAAGACCCCGGCAGGGTCAAAGTAACTCAGAGTTCCCATACAGACTCCGGTGACAGGACTGGTTGTAAATCCTTTTTTGTTAAAGTAAACTGGTTAAACGTTTCAGTGCCTCAGTCTTTCATTTGGACAATAGCCATCTATCCAGGATTGGGATCATCACCGCTGGGAGAACCTGCTGCTGATCAAGTAAGTGCCTGTTCCCTCACGATACCCTTTACACTGTGCATTGCCTGAGGCCACAGCGCCGGGTCAAGCCACCCGTGACATCCCCCTCAAGAGACAGACCCCATTGGTCCGGTGCTGGGTACCGCGGTCTCTCGGGCGTCACACTACGATGGAGTGGGCGACCCATTCCTTCCGAATAGACCCACCGACGATGGATTCAAGATGGACATGCTGTTTCAGTAGTTTTGAGGCATAAGGGAGAAGAGATATTGGGCGATAGCTAGACACAGAGGATGGGTCGAGGGAGGGCTTTTTGAGGATGGGTGTGATCGAGGCATGCTTGAAGGATGAGGGGAAGACACCAGTTGTGAGTGAGAGGTTGAAGAGGTGTGTTAGGGTTGGGATGAAGACTGGCGAGGTTAGGAATGAGGTGGGACCAGAGGGGGGTCAAGCGTGCAAGTGGTGAGATGTGATCTTGGCAGAAGGGTGGAGAGCTGATCTTCTGTCATGGTGGAGAAGCTGGTTTTGGAGGAACAGGGTTGAGCAGCTAAGGGGCATTGGGGGCTGTGGGCCAAAGCTTTCTCTGATCGTATCAATCTTCTGCTTAAAGAAAGAGGCAAAGTCTTCAGCAGAAATGAGGAGAGGGGGAGGTGCTGAGGAACGGAGTAGAGAATTGAAAGTGTTGAAAAGCTGTTTAGGGTTGTGAGACAGGGAGGATATGAGCGATGAGAAGGAAGTTTGTTTTGCGGTAGTGAGCGTGGACTTGAAGCTGGCGAGGGACTGCTTATATGCAATGAAGTGGTCGGCAGAGCGGGATTGCTTCCATCTCCGCTCAGCGACCCTGGAAGCTCGTCTCAGTTCTTTGGTCAAGCTGGTCAGTCAGGGCTGCCTGTTGTTTGTATGAGTTTTGCTATGCATGAGTGGGAAGGCCGAATCAAGTGTTGCTGTTATTGTGACTTTATAAAAAGTGGCATCTGTGTCATGAAGGGAAGCTATGTCGGTAAGAGGGAGAAGGGACTCAGAGAGTTATTGTAAATTGAGGTGTTTGAGATTTCTGCAGGGTGAGTGAATTTGTGGCTTGGAAATTGCGCACTAGGAGAGGAGAGGGAAGAGAATGTCAGTAGGTTGTGGTCAGACAAGGGGAGTGGTGAGATTAGTATGGGAACAGAAGTGGGTAAAGATAAGGTCCAGTCTGTGACCATCTTTGTAAGTGGCCGCAGAGGACCATTGAGTGAGGCTGAAGGAGGCAGTGAGCGATAATAGTTTAGAGGCAGCTGAGGTGGAAGTGTCAATGGGGATGTTGAAGTCGCCCATGATGATAGTGGGGATGTCAGCAGAGAGGAAATGAAGTAGTCAGGTGGTGAAGTGGTCGAGAAAAGTGGAGATGGCTAGTTCTGGCGGGGGCGGTAGATGACAGCCAGTTGGAGGGGGATTAGATGCGGATGGAGTGCACCTCAAATGAGGAGGAGTAGTGGAGGGTGGTAGCAGAATTGGGGTAAAGGAGCAGGTATCAGACAGGAGCAAGCCAACTCCCACCACGCTTGTTGCTGGGACGAGAAGTGTGAGAGAGATGGAATCCGCCGTAGGAAAGTGCAGCTGGAGAGGCGGAGTCAGAGGGGATGAGACAGTTTTCAGTGATGCCAAGGAAGGAGAGTTTGTTGGTGATAGAGATCATGGGTAAACGGCAGTATATTGCAGACAGAGCGTGCGTTCCATAGTGCTCCAGGTAAGGGGAGTGGGGGCAGGATGAAAGGGTATAAGGTTATCATCATTGAGAAAACATGTAGATGATTGTGGCAGGGTATTAGAAATGAGTGTGAGGATGTATTGAGGAGGGCCAGGATTTGGGGATACATCGCCAGCAATGAGGAGTAGTAGACAAAGCATTAGAAGATGGGAGCAGGATAGGACATGATGTGGCCATGTGAGTCTGGTGAAAAAGTATTGCATGTGAAGGAACCGCTGTGAGGAGGTGGAATGTCTTGGGAGGATGGAGGGGGAAATTACTAGTTCCTTACTAGGTGGGGGGATTGCAGGAGGTAGGGGGAAAAATAGAGTAGTATGGGGGTGAAAGTGAAAAACCGAAACATTGTAGTGGTTTTATATTCCATTACCTTAGTCTAATTCCAGTCCAATTCTAGTCTAATTCAGAGTAGTGTAATTAGAAATCTGTAATTAGTCTAATTCCAGTTCAATTCTAGTCTAATTCAGAGTAGTGTAATTAGAAATCTGTAATTTGAAAGATGCCTGGAGCAGACTTCCTCTGGGGCAGACGCATGGCTCTCAATTTATCTACAAACTAAGGACATTCAGGTGTGAGTGAGGGGTTAGGTGTGAGTGAGGAGTTGGGTGTGAATGGCCAGATCCAGATGCTCATAGAGGAACAAAGGTCATAAAAAGAGGGAGGGATTGGAGTGATATATTTCAAGTGTTTATTTCTGTTAATGTTGATGATTATGGCTTACAGCCAATAAAAACACAAAAGCCATTACCTCAGTTGTGAGGAAACTATAATAAGTTTAGTTTCTCTGCCGGCACTTATAGGGTGGGCGTTGACCCCCCTTCACTTCAGGGTTTAGCTTTTCTTTTCAATGGGTGTAGAAGAGCTTTTATTGCTTCTTGCTGCATTCCTGACTTTCAGATCCAAAACCCCTCATGCCCCTCCTAAAAGAATTTTTACGATCGGTATAGATGCATAGACAGATGTACCAGCTGAAACTGGTCGGATCTCCCTTTTAAAACATGAGGCTCTTTGTCCTAATATTGCAAGATATTGGGCCAATGATTTAGGCTAGGAAAATAAAAAGTACATATTGTTAACGTCCATCGGCAGATCTATCTGCCATGGTAAACGCGGGCTTCTAGTTCCAACAGGGACAGAGTATGGATTTCTCTGGAACTATGCATCCCATAAAGCCCAAATTTGGTCTCATTAGAAAGCCAATTTTAAAATAAGGTGAATGCTGGGTGTGTTATGATTCTGACATGTTCTGGACCGAAAATACACAAATTATAAGAATTGTTGGAGAAAACTATAAGGCTGAGGAGAGAGGAGGGTCTGGGTAAACCAGCCCTGTTGGTGATGTCACGGGCTGCGGTTTATAAGTTTCTGCCAGGCCCCCAGCAGTTAGTTTTACCTGAGGAGCTCTGACTGCTAGCCCTGATGAACTGGGACATATGGGAGCTCCGCCCACTAGCCTGGTTCTGCCTGCCATGATCTGAACACATGTAAGTGTTGATTTCTTATTTAATCCCTGTTATTTTTATAATTACCTTTGTACATATTTTCAATTGTCATATAACGCAAAAATGACACAGACACATGATCCAAATTACTTGCCACATATTAACCCATTTCATGTGTCTGCTAGGACTGCCAGACCCATTATCATAAACCATACATGAATACACACGAAAAAAAAGATGATCAAATAGTCGAGTTTCAAAAAAGATCTATATAAATTTTATTAACAACCTATTTAAAATTACATCACACCAAATTGGGACAGAGGGTGAAATAGAGCGACACATCCGCTTAGTGTAATACATAAGTGACCAACGTCATCACCCGGCACAGCAGCCAAACTACGTGATATATATACATATATACTTTAGTCCCTTGTATGGACCGCTACCAGCTGTAGCCACTATATCATAAATGCCTCATAGCATGCTATTGTCCTGACGCTACTGACTGGTGCAGGTACACATATCACAACCCCACATCTGTCAGACAATGTCCAGCAAGGACCGTATAAACCGATCACCAATATTTACCTGCTGTTGCAGAGATAAGGGGGTAAAGCTGCAGTCCGGGTGAATGCGTCCGCCCCTATTTTCAATTGTCTCATATTGTAACATCTTTATATGCCTTTTTATAAACACTGCCTTAATTTCGGAGTAAAATATATAATCTAGTTTTCGTTCTTCCTGCTC
Organism: Ranitomeya imitator; assembly: GCF_032444005.1. Classification (NCBI taxonomy): domain Eukaryota; kingdom Metazoa; phylum Chordata; class Amphibia; order Anura; family Dendrobatidae; genus Ranitomeya; species Ranitomeya imitator. The sequence goes on along the minus strand of NC_091284.1, from coordinate 680,240,788 downwards.
TAAAACGTACCCTAAGTCTTCTGAAGGGAATTACGCTACTGTTTTGGGTTAGCTTCGGACCCATTTAAACAGAGCTGGTGGCAGCAACCGTGTGCTGTACCTTTGGGAGTCGTTGTAGCGACTGCGGCATTGATAATTATTGTTCCTGCCTGAGTGGGAGTAGTTATATCGCGTCGCTGCAGCGTGCCCAATAGCCAGTACATAGCAGGCAGACTTTCTGGCGACTAATTGCCCTAGGTGTAGTACCTAATCTGACCTGAGGGTGAGGGGGCGCTAGAGAGCTGCAAGTTTTCAAGTGGAACTGTAAAGTGGGATATACATAAATCCCTGCAGTTCGTGGTATATTGAAGAGCAGTGGGATACCTAAAATAAGCCCCTGCTGTAAACTAAGAGGTCAATAGCCTTGTGTGTGTTTTTCATCACATTGTAGCAGTGGAGGGATAACTAAGATAAGCCCCCCTGCACATGTGATAGCTGTCTGTTGGCCTAACGTCACCCCGATCCGTGACGTAGGGGTGATGGTCACGGTGTGAATCGTGACATCAGTAAATTAGAATACTTTATAACACCAGCTTGAAAAATGAATTTAAAATCCGAAATGTTGGCCTACTGAAATGTATGTTCAGTAAGTGCACTCAATACTTGGTCGGGGCTCCTTTTGCATCAATTACTGCATCAATATAGTCCTACAGAAATTCTGGAGCATGATGCCCCATACTACCAATGAGAGCAAAAAAGATCAAAATATATTTATAAATTCTAAATTTTATTAATACAATTCAATGACATGTTATAAACAAACCGTACATATTGATGAGTGATGGTGAGTTACAAGGTGGACAGACCCGGAAAAAAAACACATGGCACACCATGTAAGCAATAATCTAAATTTTCTAGTAACTGATACCGCGCTTGGGTGATTAGGATGACCTATCCCTGACTGCAGGGGTGCGATCAACCTGAGTGCAATGGTGGATTGTGGAAATACCCCACTGTGAGTAATGGTGTGCCCAAAAGCTGGCTGGTGAGCAGCCAGCAGCTGCCACTTACCGATGTGGCTCACGAACATCCCGAAGGGACAATTTACTAGGATTCGATGCAATTGCACCAACCTTAATGACTTCGATCAGGAATCCGGGCATCTCACACAACAATTCCTGGAGAAGGGTTATCCTTTGCCACTGGTGGAACAGGCAGCAAATGAAGCAAGGGCTGTACCCAGGAGTACCTTGGTACACAAATCTAGACCCGATCCCAAAGGGACAGTAACCATCCCTGAACTGCCCATCATAACACAGTTCCATGCAGGATATAAGCAGTTTCAGGGGATTATTCGGAAACATTGGGCAACCCTGCAGAGGGATAGGATCATAGGGGAGTATTTACCATCATACCCCAGGTTTGTGTACAGAAAAGCTCAGATGTTAAATAACCTGCTGGCCCCTACAGCCAAACTGGCCTATAATAAGCAGGATCCGTTGGGGAGCCAGCAATCTAATTCTAACGGGGTTTTTACGCCGTGTGGGGGGTGTTATCGTTGTATCCGTACAGGCAGAGGCGTAGCTAGGGGTTCAGCCCAGGGGGGCGAGACATCTGAGTGGGCCCCTAACCTCTGATTACAACTATGGTGATGCACCCTAATAGTGGACGTAGGAGAACGTCAGATGATCCTGCTGCAACTAAAAAAAAAAAACATCTCCACAAGACCAATACTGATATTACCACCATATTGTGACCATATAGGGGTAGATACCAGTCCTACAAAGCATACAAGTGATTACAGCACAGTTATAGATGGTGACTTACCACCGCCTTTTCCATCTGGTCCAGACCGACATGGCGACTTCTCCACCCAGGACTCGTCTGCAGAAATTACAACAAAGACACATTTCACTTCTCATATTCCAGCCATCACCATCTATTCCCAACCTGCACAAACTCCTCATCCTGCTGATACCCCAATACTGAGCCGCTGCTGCCATATGTGTCCCTATTACTGCCCCTGATACCCCAATACTGAGCCGCTGCTGCCGTATGTGTCCCTATTACTGCACCTGATACCCCAATACTGAGCCGCTGCTGCCGTATGTGTCCCCATTACTGCACCTGACACCCCAATACTGAGCCGCTGCTGCCGTATGTGTCCCTATTACTTCACCTGATACCCCAATACTGAGCCGCTGCTGCCGTATGTGTCCCTATTACTGCCCCTGATACCCCAATACTGAGCCGCTGCTGCCGTATGTGTCCCTATTACTGCACCTGACACCCCAATACTGAGCCGCTGCTGCCGTATGTGTCCCTATTACTGCACCTGACACCCCAATACTGAGCCGCTGCTGCCGTATGTGTCCCTATTACTGCCCCTGATACCCCAATACTGAGCCGCTGCTGCCGTATGTGTCCCTATTACTGCACCTGATACCCCAATACTGAGCCGCTGCTGCCGTATGTGTCCCTATTACTGCTACTGCTGTGTGGTACAAATGCAATGCTCCTCATACTGCATCACATAGTAATGCCACCACTGTGCCCTTACATAGTATAATGTCTCCTTTGTGCTCTCACAGTAGCCCCAAACTCTTTACAGGCCCCCACAGTAGTCCCCACACTGTATATAGGCCCCTACACTGTATGATGGCCCGACAGCAACCTTCAAACTGTATAGTGACCCCTGCGTTAGCTCCCACACTGTATAATGACTCCTGCCTTAGGTCCCACGCTGTGTAACGGCCCCCACATTATCTACCACACTTTATAATGACCCCTCCATTAGCTTCCACACTGTATAATGACCCCTGCATTAGTGTCCACGCTGTATAATGGAACCCGCTGTAGCTTTCACTCCTTGGATTCTGGTCACTGTCTGTCCCTCTCTGGGGGCTGATACTTGCACAGCCGTGAAATATATGACAAAGACAAATAGAAGAAACAGCCAGTGGGTGCATATAGAGTCCATCATATGGGTATAGCTCCCTGAATGTGTCCAGGTAACCCTAAAGGAATACTCTTGTTTGGACAAGACCCCAAAGAGGGAAACGGAAATGAGGGAATCAGAAAAAAAGAGGGGGAGGTAGAATATTACCCATCTTAAGAAAAAAGTACACCCCCTGGCTCTTCTGTTCCTTTTTCCTCTTCTTCCCCTTGGGGATCTTGTGGTCTAGACTGAGTATATGTAAATGGACCCGCACCCATATGTGATTTTCTATATGCACCTACTTGCTGTTTCTATTTTCTTCTGTCTGGCTATTTTTCATCTTAATATATACTTACCTTGTAATGTCTTCACATCCTTCCGGATCCCAGAATTCTAAGAGGCGGAAGTTCACCGACCTCCATTTTGGGACACTCAAGTGATGGATGTCTCAATTTGGAAACTGTTTACGGTACCAGCCTCTTGCCTCTCAGATTTACTGATATGAAACCATGCAGACACTGGTCTGATAGGATCCTGACCCAGGCTACAGGATAGAATATATATATGGGTTGGGGTCTTATCAGACCAGTGTTAAATATATATATATATATATATATATATATATATATATATATATATACTAGATGGTGGCCCGATTCTAACGCATCGGGTATTCTAGAATATGCATGTCCACGTAGTATATTGCACAGCCACGTAGTATATTGCCAAGTCACGTAGTATATTGCCCAGTCACGTAGTATATTGCCCAGTCACGTAGTATATTGCCTAGTCATGTAGTATATTGCAGTCACGTAGTATATTGCCCAGCCATGTAGTATATTGCCCAGTCACGTAGTATATTGCCTAGTCACGTAGTATATTGCCCAGTCACGTAGTATATTGCCCAGCCACGTAGTATATTGCCCAGTCACGTAGTATATTGCCCAGTCACGTAGTATATTGCCTAGTCACGTAGTATATTGCCCAGTCACGTAGTATATTGCCCAGTCACGTAGTATATTGCCTAGTCACGTAGTATATTGCCCAGCCACATAGTATATTGCCCAGCACAGAGCCACGTAGTATAGAGACTTAAAAAACAAATAAACATATACTCCCCTTCCGAAGGCCCGTTGGAAGTCCTGCTATACTCACCCTCCGCCGCCTTTCTTGCTCCTCTGGACGCTCCTGGGACCGCGCCATTGCAAGCGGCAGCTTCCGCTCCCAGGGCTGGTGTGAGCAGGACCTATGATGACGTCGCGGTAGGTCCTTGTCGCACACCAGCCCTGGGAGCGGAAGCTGCCGCTTGCAATGGCGCGGTCCCAGGAGCGTCCAGAGGAGCAAGAAAGGCGGCGGAGGGTGAGTATAGCAGGTTTTTTGTTTTTTTTTAATTATTTTTAACATGACCTATTTTTACTATTGATGTTGCATAGGCAGCATCAATAGTAAATAGTTGGGGACACACAGGGTTAATAGCAGCGGTAACGGAGCGAGTTACACCGTGGGCCGTTACCGCTGCCATTCACCCTGTGTGAGCGGTGAGTGGAGGGGATTGCGGAGCGGGCGCCGGGCAGTGAGTGCAGGGGAGTAGGGGAGGGACTAATCGGACTGTGGCCGTCGCTGATTGGTCGCGGCAGCCATGACAGGCAGCTGGCGAGACCAATCAGCGAACGAATAACCGTGACAGAAGGACAGACAGACAGACGGAAGTGACCCTTAGACAATTATGTATATAGATATATATATATACTAGCTGAAGAGCCCGGCGTTGCCTGGGCATAGTAAATATCTGTGGTTAGTTATAGCACGTCACTTCTCTTATTTTCCCATCACTCCTCTCATTTTCCCAATCACATCTTTAATTTTCCCCCTCACATCTCTCATTTTTTCCCTCACACCTCTCATTTTCTCCCTCACTCCTCATTCCCGCCTAACACTTGTCATTTCGACCTCACATCTGTCATTTTCCGATCACTACACTATTTTCCCTCACTCCTCTCATTTTGCACTCACACCTTTTCATTTTCACCTCACACCTCTCATTTTCACCTCAGTATATACATGTTTGTCATCTCCCTTATATATAGTATACACCTGTATGTCATCTCCTGTATATAGTATATACCTGTATGTCATCTCCCCTGTATATAGTATATACCTGTATGTCATCTCCCCTGTATATAGTATATACCTTCTGTGTGTCATCTCCCCTGTATATAGTATATACCTGTATGTCATCTCCTCCTATATATAGTAAATACCTGTATGTCATCTCCTCCTATATATAGTATATACCTGTATGTCCTCTCCTCCTATATATAGTATATACCTGTATGTCATCTCCTTCTATATATAGTATATACCTGTATGTCATCTCTTCCTGTATATAGTATATACCTGTGTGTCATCTCCCCTGTATATAGTATATATCTGTGTGTCATCTCCTCCTGTATATAGTATATACCTGTATGTCATCTTCTATATATAGCATATACCTGTATGTCATCTTCTATATATAGCATATACCTGTATGTCATCTCCTCCTGTATATAGTATATACCTGTAGGTAATCTGCTCCTGTATATAGTATATACCTGTGTGTCATCTCCTCCTGTATATAGTATATACCTGTATGTCATCTCCTCCTGTATATAGTATGTACCTGTATGTCATCTCCTCCTTTATATAGTATATACCTGTGTGTCATCTCTCCTGTATATAGTATATATCTGTGTGTCATCTCCCCTGTATATAGTATATACCTGTGTGATCTCCTGTATTAGACCTCGTTAACACGTTATTTGCTCAGTATTTTTACCTCAGTATTTGTAAGATAAATTGGCAGCTTGATAAATCCCCAGCCAACAGGAAGCCCTCCCTTGGCAGTATATATTAGCTCACACATACACATAATAGACAGGTCATGTGACTGACAGCTGCTGTATTTCCTATATGGTACATTTGTTGCTCTTGTAGTTTGTCTGCTTATTAATCAGATTTTTATTTTTGAAGGCTAATACCAGACTTGTGTGTGTTTTAGGGCGAGTTTCGTCTGTCAAGTTGTGTGTGTTGAGTTGTGTGTGGCGACATGCATGTAGCAACTTTTTGTGTGTCGAGTTGCATGTGACAGGTTAGTGTAGCAAGTTGTGTGCAGCAAGTTTTGCGCATGGCGAGTTTTGCACGTGGTGAGTTTTATGTCTGGTGCCTTTTGAGTATGTGCAAGTTTTGTGTGAGGCAACTTTTGCATGTGTTGCAAATTTTGTGCATGTGGCAATTTTTCCGCGTGTGCAAGTTTTGCGTGTGGCGAGTTTTCCATGAGGTGAGTTTTGCACTTGTGGCGAGTTCTGCGTGAGCCTAGTTTTTGCATGTGGCGAGTTTTGCGCGTGGTGAGTTTTGAGCGGCGACTTTTGTGTTTCGACTTTTATGTGGCGAGGTTGGTGTATGTGTGGTGAAATGTGTGCTGAGGGTGGTATATGTGTTCAAGCACGTGGTAGTGTGTAGTGCATTTTGTGTGTGTGTTCATATCCCCATGTGTGGTGAGTATCTCATGTCGGGGCCCCACCTTAGCAACTGATCGGTATATACTCTTTGGCGCCATCGCTCTCATTCTTTAAGGCTACGTTCACACTAGCGTTGCGCCGCCCTGCGTCGGCGACGCAACGCGCGACGCACGGAAAAACGCGCGCAAACGCGCGCAAAAACGCGCACGTTTTGCGACGCGTGCGTCGTTTTTTGACGAAATCGGACGCAAGAAAAATGCAACTTGTAGCGTTTTCTTGCGTCCGACGCTAGCGTCTAAAACGACGCACGTGTCGGAAAACGCGTGCAAAAAGACGCACGCGTCCCCTATGTTAAATATAGGGGCGCGTCGCCGCTGCGTCGCCGCTGCGTCGCCGACGCAACAGCGACGCGACGCTAATGTGAACGTAGCCTTAGTCCCCCTTTTTCACATCTGGCAGCTGTCAATTTGCCTCCAACACTTTTCCTTTCACTTTGCCCCATTATGTAGATAGGGGAAAAATAGTTTGGTGAATTGGAAAGCGCGGGGTTAAAATTTCACCTCACAACGTAGCCTATGACGCTCTCAGGGTCCAGACGTGTGACTGTGCAAAATTTTGTGGCTGTAGCTGCGACGCCTCCAACACTTTTCATTTCACTTTTTCCCCATTATGTAGATAGGGGCAAAATTGTTTGGTGCATTGGAAAGCGCGGGGTTAAAATTTCACCTCACAACGTAGCCTATGATGCTCTCGGGGTCCAGACGTGTGACTGTGCAAAATTTTGTGGCTGTAGCTGCGACGCCTCCAACACTTTTCCTTTCACCTTTTTCCCCATTATGTAGATAGGGGCAAAATTGTTTGGTGAATTGGAACGCGCGGGGTTAAAATTTCGCCTCACAACGTAGCCTATGACGCTCTCGGGGTCCAGACGTGTGACTGTGCAAAATTTTGTGGCTGTAGCTGCGACGGTGCAGATGCCAATCCCGGACATACACACACACACATAAACACACACATACACACATTCAGCTTTATATAGTAGATACTTACACCACTGTGTCCTGCTCCTCTCTCACTCCTTCCTGTCTGCTCTGCACTCAGCAGACATTGCATGCTCCCTCAGCGTGCACTGTGGGCGTGTCTTCAGTGAGGGTAGGCAGCTGTCAGGTACAGTGCTGGTACTCAGCGTGTATCAGCATGGGGGGGGGGGAGAATATGTTCCTCTCTCTTCAGCCACTGCCCGCGGTAGTGCAGAGAGATCATGTCTCCCTCTTCTCTGCATGCTGATATAATTAAGTGTAGCATAGCTGCAGGTGGGCCCCTGTGAGCGGTGGGCCTGGGGCGACCGCACCCTCTGCCCCCCTGGTAGCTACGCTACTGCGTACAGGCATTAAGAAAAGTTGCCAAACCACATTCAGGGATTCTAGCAATACGGAGATATTCAATATTCGGGATAGTATTACATGTTCCTCAACGGGAATTATTTATTTGATCCAATGTCCTTGTGGAAAACTGTATGTTGGCAGAACCAAGAGAAAATTAATGGTACTAATAAAGGAGCACCTGAGAAATATTCAGAAGGGGTTCCTGGGTCACCTCCTATCCCACCACTTTAAAGAGGTACATAATAGGCGTATGAAGGATGTGCAATTTTGCGGGATTCAAAAAGTCCGACAAAATTTGAGGGGGGGCAATTTCCTGAAACAGATGTCCAAGGTTGAGTCGGAATGGATATTCAGGCTAGACTGCCTTACCCCCAAGGGCCTGAACCATGATTTTGAATTATATGCATTTTAATGGCATACGTGCAAGACTGTATGCAATTTATAGTATTGGTCATTTTATCATAGATTTTTTAATAAAGTGACTGTGGGCAGCCTCTTAAAGTGTGATAGTGCTGTGAGCACTGCCAAGTTCCATCTTCACAGTCCATATGCATTTATATGCAGACATAGTGGATATATAGGCTTTTAAATTTATATTTATGCAAATAGGTGCATACACACTTTTTTAGGGTATATATATTTTTATGGCGCACCATTGTGATACGGCAGTATGCGAGAGGCGTTATTAGGAACGCCACATCTGCGTTTTTTTAGTGTATTTTTTAGTGTATTTTTTTAGTGTATTTTTAGTATTTTTTAATAATAAAGGATATTTTCATATGCATTTTGGTCATTTGTATTTTTAATTTTTTTACATATAGTTTATGGACATAACTTACATTTACAGGTATCGGGTTATGTTTCCAAACAATGTCTGGCAATAAGGGACAATCTTTGTACTATAGGGGATTGGACACCGTGGTGTGGCAATGTGCTGCCATCGCAGGTTAACATGAATTAAGTTCATTGGGGTGGGTGTCAAGTTCTAGGGGGCAGGTACATAGGTGTAGCGAAGGCATATATAGAAGAGGAGCTCTCCTGTAGGGCTTCAACCCTGATGAAGAAGGGTGTTTACCCTTCGAAACGCGTCGGTTAGCTTTTTGGTCCCAGTGAGGCTCCGTAGGCCTGTGATGTCACACGCTGCTTGTCAGCGGTGGTCATCTTTGTTCCCAAGTGTAACCAGGGACGCCTCCGGCCGGGACGTTCCCTGGCTCTACACTTATCAGCGACACCCCACACTGGTCGCGTCTGACCAGTACATGTGCGCCCACCTGTCTGCCACCACCCGCAGGCCAATCCTGCCCCTATATCCGCCACGGTCACTTGCGTGACACCGCACACTCCCTCTGATACTTACCAGGAGTAGCTGGGCGGAAACTTGATACAGCGCACGGTAAGAGTTCCACACAATAATTGTTTATATGCATTTATTGCGGTCGCCATATTTGCTGATATCTATTCTGCCGGGGGACATATTGGTTTTGCATGCACAGTGTACACCGTAATCATTTAACAGGTGGTCAGCCTGCTCACCAGCCAGCTGTTGGGCACACCATTACTCACAGTGGGGTATTTCCACAATCCACCATTGCACTCAGGTTGATCGCACCCCTGCAGTCAGGGATAGGTCATCCTAATCACCCAAGCGCGGTATCAGTTACTAGTATATTTATTGGTCTTTACAGAAGTGGCACATTTTCTGAGGATAACAGCAGCTGGGGGATTCCACTAGAGACTCCCACATACGTAGTGGGCATCAGTGTTGAGCGCCAGTGATATTGTTATAAATAATCTAAATTTTGTTTTGAGTGGACTGAGTGACACACTGTATCCTTACATATGTACTGTATGTGGATAGTGAGGAGTGGGGAAAATTGTGTGTACACCCTTGTAAGTAGAATTTATAAAGCAAAAAAGGGTCAATTGCTAATATCATGGTGTCACACATAATGCTCCCAAATACTCCCTCCATCATTGCACACAGTCCAACTAAAGAAAGTGCCTACATGAATGTAAAGTACTGCAAATAATGTTTGCCCATGGGGGATGCGTGCAGGGAACATCCATCTTAGCACCAACACACGTTTCGCGCTGTAGGCTTCCTCGGGATCCTGTATCAGGGCTAAGGTGGACGTTGCCAGCAGACATCCCCCATGGGTAAGCACTATTTGTAGCACTTTACATTCATGTTGATTCTAGTGGACAATTGTTTCCATTATATGATGACATTGTAGTACATATGTAAGGACATAGTGTGTCACTCAGTCCACTCAAAACCAAATTTAAATTATTGCTTACATGGTGTGCCATGTGGTTTTTGCTGGGTCTGTCCACCGTGTCACTCACCTTCACTCATCACTATGTACTGTTTGCTTATATCATGTCATTGAATTGTATTAATAAAATGTTGAATTTTGAAATATATTTTGATCTTTTTTGCTCTCCTCTGTAGTATGGGGCATCATGCTCCAGAATTTTTGTAGGACTATATCATTCAAATATAGCACAAAAAGAGGATTCAGAGATTTTCCAAAAATTCAGAAAACGGCAAAACGGCATAGATGCTTACCTGTCTTGGTCTCCAAACAAATGCATTATCAGGATGCAGTGGACCCATGTAGTTAAGATGGCGGCAACACAGGTGCAGAAATACTGATGAGGCAACCACTCACAACCTACCAATCAAATGGAGGGGGTGGCTGCTTGGCATATTACTGCACATAAAAGACTTGTATGTGGCGCTGTTCACACAATGGAGATACACAGCATCCAGGTTAACAGCCTAGTAGTGACACCCTTCTATTAGATCAGGCGGGCTGCCCAGCGCTATCCAAATGCATCCCATGTGAACAGACACCACAGGACTATATTATTGCAGAAGTTTGCCCCACCCCCCTTATTTATATGGTTGTGTCCTTCCTGAGGCGACACTGTACACACATTTATATCCATTATGTCGGTGCTTGTCAAAATTACTGCATCAATGCGGCATGGCATGGAGGCGATCATCCTGTAGCACTGCTGAGGTGTTATGGAAGCCCAGGTTGCTTTGATAGCAGCATTTAGCTTGTCTGCCTTGTTGGGTCTGGTGTCTCTCATCTTCCTCTTGACAATACCCCATAGATTCTCTATGGGGATAAGGTTAGGCAAGTTTGCTGGCCAATCATCCACAGTGATACTGTTGTTTTTAAACCACGTATTGGTACTTTTGGCAGTGTGGACAGGTGCCAAGTCCTGCTGGAGAATGAAATTTCCATCTCCAAAAAGCTTGACCGCAGAAGGAAGCATGAAGTGCTCTAAAATTTCCTGGGAGACGGTTGTGCTGACTTTGGTCTTGATAAAACACAGTGGACCTACACCAGCAGATGACATGGCTCCCGAAACCATCACTGATTGTGGAAACTTCACACTAGATCTTAAGCAGCTTGGATTGTCTGTGTCTCCACTCTTCCTCCAGACTCTGGGACATTGATTTCCAAATGAAATGCAAAATTTACTTTCATCTGAAAACACCTTGGACCACTGAGCAACAGTCCAGTTCTTTTTCTCCTTGGCCCAGGTAAGACGCTTCTGGCGTTGTCTATAGGTCATGAGTGGCTTGATACAAGGAATGCGACACTTGTAGCCCATGTCCTGGATTCGTCTGTGTGTGGTGGCTCTTGAAACAAAGACTCCAGCAGCAGTCTATTCCTTGTGAATCTCCCCCAAAGTTTTGAATGGGCTTTTCTTAACAATCCTTTCAAGGTTGCGGTTATCTAGGTTGCTTGTGCACCTTTTTCTACCACACTTTTTCCTTCCACTCAACTCTCCATTAATATGCCTGGATGCAGCACTCTGTGATCAGCCAGCTTCTTTATCAATGACCTTTTGTGGCTTACCCTCCTTGTGGAGTGTGTCAGTGACTGCCTTCTGGACATCTGTCAAGTGAGCAGTCTTCCCCATGATTGTGGAGCCTACTAAAACAGACTAAGGGACCTTTTTAAATGCTTAGGAAGCCTTTGCAGGTGTTTTTTGTTAATTATTCTTATTTAATTTTTGGGTTTTCATTGGCTGTAAGCCAGGCATGTCAAACACGCGTCCCGCGGGCCGCATGCGGCCCTTTACAGGCATATCTGCGGCCCGCACAAAAGTCTCAAACTTTGTCTGTAAACACAAAGTTTGAGACTTTTGTGCGGGCCACAGATGCTCCCAGTCACTCTCAGCCTTCTTGGCTTAGGACGGAGATCAGCAGCCACGCAAGCCGCAGATGTACAAAACGCGCGATCAGCACTTCCGGCTCTTCATTCATTGGCCGATATCCCTGCATATGACCTGCTTACGTCATCAGCAGCCGACCAACTAGCTCCGTGTCAATCCATGATGTGTGTACTTTGGTCGGCTGCTGATGACGTAAGCAGGTCATATGCAGGGATATCGGCCAATGAATGAAGAGCCGGAAGTGCTGATCGCGCGTTTTGTACATCTGCGGCTCGCGTGGCTGCTGATCTCCGTCCTAAGTCAGGAAGGCTGAGAGTGACTGGGATACTGTGACCGAGGAAGAAGGGACCCACTGCCGCACAGGCAAAGAAGTAAGTGAGTGGCCCTCCTCCTGTACACATAATGCACGGACCTTCTGGGATGGGTTTTGTACGTTATGTACGCATCTGGCAGTGTGCATGTACCTTCTAGGATGGGGTTTGTACGTTATGCACGCACCTGGCAGTGTGTACGTACCTTCTGGGATGGGGTTTGTACGTTATGCACGCACCTGGCAGTGTGCACGTACCTTCTGGGATGGGGTTTGTACGTTATGCACGCACCTGGCAGTGTGCACGTACCTTCTGGGATGGGGTTTGTACGTTATGCACGCACCTGGCAGTGTGCACGTACCTTCTGGGATGGGGTTTGTACGTTATGCACGCACCTGGCAGTGTGCACGTACCTTCTGGGATGGGGTTTGTATGTTATGCACGTACCTGGCAGTGTGCACGTACCTTCTGGGATGGGGTTTGTAAGTTATGCACGCACCTGGCAGTGTGCACGTACCTTCTGGGATGGGGTTTGTACGTTATGCACGCACCTGGCAGTATGCACGTACCTTCTGGGATGGGGTTTGTACGTTATGCACGTACCTCGCAGTGTGCACAGACTGAGGTGTCAAGCCTCAGGACAAAACACTAATGATTGAAAAAAAAGATAGCAAATAAATGTTTAGTTTTTAATTGCTGTATTTTTTTTTAATATAATAGTTGCTGTTGCGCACTGCAAATATATGTTGCTGTTACATATTACTACTTCATATCTTGTTTTCATTGACTGCTGTTAACATACGTGTGTGACATTAGCTGCTGTGTGCGGCCCTCGCAACAACCTCTTGTTACTCATGTGGCCCTCGGGGTACCCTGAGTTTGACATGCCTGCTGTAAGCCATAATCATCAACAAAAACAGAAATAAACACTTGAAATAGATCACTCTGTTTGTAATGACTCTATAATATGAGTTTAACTTTTTGTATTGAAGAGCTGAAATAAATTAAATTTTGGATATTCTAGTTTTGTGAGAAGCACATGTGTTTAATAAATATATATAATGTGTTTGATCAGAGCCAAGGGAGCGTTTATGGCAAAAATGTAATACACTTTGTATGCTATTTCATATTTAATAAAGACATACAAATAGACAATAGGGTGACAGAATCATGTTCCCTGCTGACAGATAATACAAGTGAAACCAAGTGCAGGTGTATAGATCAACGTTCTACCGTAGAAGGGCAGAGATACTCCAAATTACAAAGAACTAGTCAACAAAATGTATAATGGTATACCAAATACTTGTCACACTGGACATGTAAAACACCTATTAGCCAGTATGCCAGTACAATTTTAAATGGATATAAGGCCGGTTTCACACGTCCAGATAATTCCGGTACCGGAGAAATCTGTACCGGAGTTATCCGTGTCCGTGTGCTCACGTAGCACATCAGTGTGGCACACATGTGGCAGCCGTGTGCCGCCCGTGTGCCGATTGAGGACCACACGGACTGTGCAGGAGACAGCGCTACAGTTAAGCGCTGTCCCCTGCTTTTGGTGCTGAAGCCGGCATTCATTCCTTCTCCCCAGTAGCGTTCGCTGGAGAGAAGGAATGAAAAATCAAGGTTTTGGGGTTTTTTTTGTTAAAAATAAAGTTTGGGGTCACCTCCCGCCTCCCATCCCCCGTGCGCCTGCCCGCTTGCTGAGAAATACTCACCCAGCTCCTGCGATGTATGCTCTCAGCGCCGGCAGCCTGTTCTGTGTGAGCGGTCACGTGGTACCGCTCATTACAGTGATAATATGCGCATATTCATTACTGTAATGAGCGGTACCACGTGACTGCTCACACAGGACCTGCTGCCGGCGCTGAGAGGAGACCTCGCTGGAGCTGGGTGAGTATTTCTCGGCAAGCGGGTGGGCGCACAGGGGATGGGAGGAAGGAGGTGACCCCCAAACTTTATTTTTAACACAAACAAGAAAAAAAACTTGACTTTTCATCTCTTTTCTCCTGCAGGGGACAAGAGATGAATGCCGCCTTCAGCACCACACGCAGTGGGGACAGCGCTTACTGTAGCACTGTCTCTCCTGCGGGCGGTACGTGCACACGGAGGAGAGTGCACACTGTTCTCTGTGTGCACGTGTGCGGGACGTATTGTGGTACGTGCTGCCGGAGAAAAGCGGACATGTCTCCGTGTTTTGCACACGGACACACGGTCCGTGAAAACACGGAGACATATGCATAGAACCATTCATTTGAATGGGTCTACGTGTGTCAGTGTCTCCGGTACGTGAGAAAACTGTCAGTACACGTACCGGAGACACTGACGTGTGAAAGAGGCCTAACAAACATTACTCATGAAAAAAGGTGATGGTCACCAGGGAATAGAACGAATCCCAGCCGCGTTTCGCGTCTTGTATATTGAAGCTTCCTGATGGGGACTATAAATTTCCATTGAAAAAAGTAAGTTGAATCCAGCAGGATTGAAGTTAAAGGGAACCTGTCACCTGAATTTGGCGGGACCGGTTTTCGGTCATATGGGCAAAGTTTTGTGGTGTTTGATTCACCCTTTCCTTACCCGCTGGCTGCACGCTGGCCGCAATATTGGATTGAAGTTCATTCTCTGTCCTCCATAGTACACGCCTGCGCAAGGCAAGATTGCAGTGCGCAGGTGCCGGAAAGGTCAGAGAGGCCCGACGCCTGCGCACTGCAGTACTTTGCTCTGCCCTCAACAGGGCAGACAAAGTACACCTGCGCCGGTGCTGCAGCGTGAAGACCAAAAGAGGACGTCATGGAATGAAGATAGGAGGCGCCGGAGCGGACCTGAGACACCCATTTGACCGGACCACAGCCCCTGGGTGAGTATAATCTAACCTCTTTTTCTCCTCTTTCAGGTTACATCGGGGGCTTATCTACAGCGTTACAGAATGCTGTAGATAACCCCTGATGACGATGAGCTTACCTCACCATCGATTTTGGGGGTGACAGGTTGCCTTTAAGGACACCAAATTTGTAGCTGGAGTTTTTGAAAAATATGTTTGGAAAGAAGGATATAGTTGGCTATCTTGTGACGTAATGGGGCTTTATCCGTCTATACCTCATGATATAGCAATGAATAGTTTGTCATATCATCTAGAGAAATATAGTTCTTATGATGCAGCTACTAAAGACTTTTTGATATCAACCACCTATTTTTTTGTTGAAAAATAATTATTTTAGTTTTGACAATCTTTTTTTGTCCAGAAAACAGGAGTGAGCATGGGTGCTAAATTCTCTCCCATGTTAGCTAATTTAGTAATGGCAAGATGGGAGGAAATGTTTCTTTATAATGATGATAACCCATATAAAAGTCATATTGTCTGGTTTGGTAGATTCATAGACAACCTACTGTTTGCTTGGAAAGGTACACAATCACAAGCAGAAAATTTTGTGGATTAATAGCAATAATTTTCATCTTAAATTCACTTGTTATTATGATTGTAGTGCAATAAACTTTTTGGATTTAAAATTAACAGCGAATACTAGATGTACCAAAGTGTGTATTGCCCCGTATTGAAAATCGACTGCTAGTAACCGTATTTTAGCAGCTAGCTCTTGCCATCAACCGCACATTAACTAACATACTGTATGGTGAGCTAATAAGAATTAAATGGAAATGTTCAGACTTGGTCAGGTTTGAATCAGAAAAAGAAAAGGTATGCAATAGACTAATAGAGGATATCCTGATTGGACCCTAAGTAAAGCGAAGGCACGTAAAGAAAGACTAGACAGGGATACTTTATTATATAAAGAGAGAAACAATCCAGATAATAATGCTTAATTTATTACATTTACAACGGAATATAGTCGTCAATATAAAGACATAGTGGACATAATAAAGAAATATTTACCCATATTAAATCAAGATAGTAAACTAAAAAATATTATTTCCAACAATATTCGGTACACAGCAAGGACAAAACAACACTAAAAACAAAGGTAAAAAAAAACATGGCTAAATTTAACGGGTTTTTTAGATGTGGAGCACAACGCTGTCTGGTATGTGGGTTTGTTGATAAAACAAACTCATTTCAGTCATATCAAAATCACAAACATTTTGACATCAGAAACTTCATAAATGGACTTCCGGGAGGCGGAGCCTGTGTATGGCCGCTTTTTAACAGAGCTCCTGGAACAAGGGCACTAAATCCCACTACACCGCCAGCAATTTTAAGCGGGAGATCAGGATAAGGACCGGACAAGGGTCGCACATCACGGACCCAGCTCTCCGGTCTCCCTGGAAGTCACAAGGCGCAGTCGGCGCCACAAGCAGATTCGCAGGCAGCACGCTCACCAGAGTCCTGAAGAGGCAGGGGGGTCGGCGAAGGAGAGGTGCACGATCCACCCACCACCAGCCTGTGTGGACTCACCGGACACCGCCGGGAGGAAGACGGGAGCCGCCGGTGAGATTTTGAGGTGCCCTGAGAAAGCGCGCGGCACCGGAGGTGAGCAGGGGGACCTGCGCGGGGAGTGGAGAGTCGGCGCCATCTTGCTAGACAGCGCACTGGCCCCTCACCGCTAGCTGCACATATCTGGAGGCTGGAAAGGAGAGGAGAGGAGAGCCACATATATCGCCCCTGAAAAAAGGTGAGCGGCGCAGAGAACTCTTTACTAAGCCCAGGCACAGGGGAAGCAGGGACTGGCGGCAGACTTGGGAGCTGGTTTGGCGCCTTTCCAGCTGAAATGCGCGCCAAGTCCCCACAACAGAGATTATACTGAAGTGAGGACCTGCAGAGGGAGACAGAGCCACTGCAGGAGCAGAGGAATTTCAGGGAGGGATTGCAGTATTTTCGGCCCCAGACAAACATAATAAAGAAAAGGGCGAGAGGTGAGGGGGTAAAACATCCCTAAAACATCCCCATAAGCCTGCAGAGAAGTACACCTGATATTGGAGATATTTCGCTGGGCGGTTTGAACAATTAAGCTGCTCAAGTCCTGAGCGGTCTTCTATCATAGCCACACATAGGCTGAAGTATTCTGGCTTGACAAGTGTAAAAATCTGAAGTGCAGGCTTACCCGGTGTAATTGACTCTCACACCTACCGCCAGATGTAACCAAAACGTATAACGATATCACTAACAATTTTTACTAATTATCTCGGTCATTCATCCCATCATGGACAAATTCGTGGGTAAAAATGCCAAGCCTGGCAGAAGTTCCACTCGTAACCAGGCAGGCACATCTCCTGTATCACAGAATGCTGATGCTAATACAGAAAACCCACAATCTATTGCAACCGCTATCATAGAACGGCTGATGCCTGAGATAGACAATCGCTTGGCTGCTTTTCAAACTTCACTGGACACAATAGTCTCACAGGTCAACACTCAGGGAGTACACATAGCGGAAGTGGAACAAAGAATTTCAGACCTGGAGGACTCCACCATGACCCTCAAAGACAAATTAGACGATAAAGAAAAGGTCATTTCAGACCTTCTGGACAAAGTAGATGACCTTGAAAATAGATCTTGTCGCAATAACTTGAGACTTATAGGTCTTCCAGAGTCTATTCCCCCCTCGGAGCTAATCAAAATTACATCTGAATGGCTGCCTAAAACTCTTGGGGTATTGCCGGCATCAGGAGCAATGGCTATTGAGAGAGCACACAGGCTGGGACCCCCGAGGGGAGGTGAGGGTGACAGACCACGTCCAGTCATCTTTAAAGTCCTAGACTTCCAAGATAAAGTTCGCATTTTGTCGGCATTCAGGAAACAACGCTCCCTATTGTATGAGAATCATAAACTACTCCTGTTTCAAGACTACTCGGCCGCTATGGCAGCCAAACGTAAAGCCTTCAACCCTGCTTGCAAATTCTTGGTAGATAAAACATTCGCTTCAGCTTGCAATATCCCTCAATTCTGCGTTTTGTGATGGAGGGGAAAAATCGGTCCTTTAGCGACCCAGGGAAGGCTCTGGAATTCCTTCGGGAAGCATCCCGAGCTGGTTCTGATGCTGACACTTCCTGAATGAGAAGAGCTGCTTCAACTTGTCATTATTATGTGATATTGTGTTTATGCTGAAACTCTTATGCCCTTAGGAGGCATACTTATTTTTTATGTTATGCTCACTTTAAGTTTGAGTGCATCTGTTATAGTTATAAAGTTTAATAGGGGAAGGGAATTGGGGGGGAGGGAAGGGCTCTGCATGCGCGCATTTTTCTGTTTGGTCCTGGGAGGTCTCATGCTCACTCGCTGGGATGGGTGGGGATCTCACTTACATTTTCTGCAGGTGGGTCTGGCGGTCATCCGAAAAGGGATAGGTTAATGACGGACCAGGCAGGCACTAAAGATACCACTATCCGTTCCTTACAATGGTGCTCATGGAATGTCAATGGACTGAACTCCCCAGTTAAGAGGAAAAAAGTTCTAAACTTCTTACAAAAACAAAATTTCCATATCATTTTCCTTCAGGAAACACATTGGATTAAGGGTAATCACCCCTCTCTGCTTAGTAGGAAATACACACTTTGTGCCGAGGCTTCATACACTAAAAAACAGCGAGGAGTAGCCATATTGATATATAACGGCCTTAACTTTGAGTTACTTGACACCCTAGAGGACCCCCAGGGCAGATTCCTCCTGGTTAAAATTATTATTGAGGGAATGTGTTTTAATCTGGTCAACATCTATGCCCCAAACACGTTTGATGCTCAATTTCGGGTTAAATTGTTGGAGAACCTGGCGGGGTGGGATGCATCACGGGTGGTCATGGGAGGGGACTTTAATGAGGTAGTAGACATCTCCATGGATAGATCCAATTCAAAGGAGGCTCATCGACTGGCACAGGGGAGTGGTGTTCAATCACTGATGGATCATTTGGATTTGATTGACATTTGGAAACTACAACACCCCTTGGAGAGGGACTATTCCCATTACTCCCATGTTCATGACTCACACGCCAGGATTGACTGCTGGTTGCTACACGAATCACTGATACCCATGATAACACAGTCAAATATACAAAATATTCATATCTCAGATCATGCTCCGGTTACGTTTCAATCTAAACTAACATCCCCGGTTCACCAGGAAAGGAGATGGCGCTTCCCATCACACCTCTACCAATCAGATGATTTTAAAAAATATTTGCAGATGTCATGGGGGGTCTATAAAAGTGATAACCAAGTCTATTGTGACGACGCACATTTATTTTGGTTGGCCTCTAAGGCCGTGCTGAGAGGTCAAATCATCTCCTACGTTAGCCATAAAAAAAAAAAAGACATCATGAAAAGAGTAGTGGAAACACAAAAATTAGTAACCCAAACTTACAAAGACTTTAAACTAAATAACACCCCACTGACAAAAGAAAAATTTTTGAGGGCTAAGGAAGAGGCGGACACTCTAGCCCATGAAATGGCTATGTTTAATTTAGACTATCAAAAACAAAAATATTTTAAATAGGGCAATAAACCAGGGAAGGTGTTGGCATCTCTTACAAGGCCATATAGGAAGGCAACGAGAATACACAAAATAATACAATGCAACGGTCACATTTTAACAAATAATGAAGAGATAGTGAATGAATTCCGATCTTTCTTTGGTGAATTATACGGGTCGGATCAGGGAGGAGGGAGGGGGAGCGGGGAAATCCTTAAAAACCACCTTGCACCAGCACTCACAGAGGAGGAGAGGGAGACTATTAACCCCTTTACCCCCAAGGGTGGTTTGCACGTTAATGACCGGGCCAATTTTTACAATTCTGACCACTGTCCCTTTATGAGGTTATAACTCTGGAACGCTTCAATGGATCCTGGTGATTCTGACATTGTTTTCTCGTGACATATTGTACTTCATGACAATGGTAAAAATTATTTGATAGTACCTGCGTTTATTTGTGAAAAAAACGGAAATTTGGCGAAAATTATGAAAATTTCGCAATTTTCCAACTTTGAATTTTTATGCAATTAAATCACAGAGATATGTCACACAAAATACTTAATAAGTAACATTTCCCACATGTCTACTTTACATCAGCACAATTTTGGAACCAAAATTTTTTTTTGTTAGGGAGTTATAAGGGTTAAAAGTTGACCAGCAATTTCTCATTTCTACAACACCATTTTATTTTAGGGACCACATCTCATTTGAAGTCATTTTGAGGGGTCTATATGATAGAAAATACCCAAGTGTGACACCATTCTAAAAACTACACCCCTCAAGGTGCTCAAAACCATATTCAAGAAGTTTATTAACCCTTCTGGTGCTTCACAGGAATTTTTTGAATGTTTAAATAAAAATGAACATTTTACTTTTTTTCACAAAAAATGTAATTCAGCTCCAATTTGTTTTATTTTACCAAGGGTAACAGGAGAAAATGGACCCCAAACATTGTTGTACAATTTGTCCTGAGTATGCCAATACCCCACATGTGGGGGTAAACCACTGTTTGGGCGCATGGCAGAGCTCGGAAGCGAAGGAGTGCCATTTGACTTTTCAATGCAAAATTGACTGGAATTGAGATGGGACGCCATGTTTCGTTTGGAGAGCCCCTGATGTGGCTAAACATTGAAACCCCCCACAAGTGACACCATTTTGGAAAGTAGACCCCCTAAGGAACTTATCTAGAGGTGTGGTGAGCACTTTGACCCAACAAGTGCTTCACAGAAGTTTATAATGTAGAACCGTAAAAATAAAAAATCATATTTTTTCACAAAAATTATCTTTTCGCCCCCAATTTTTTATTTTCCCAAGGGTAAGAGAAGAAATTGGACCCCAAAAGTTGTTGTACAATTTGTCCTGAGTACGCTGATAGCCCATATGTGGGGGTAAACCACTGTTTGGGCGGATGGGAGAGCTCGGAAGGGAAGGAGCGCCGTTTGACTTTTCAATGCAAAATTGAAAGGAATTGAGATGGGACGTCATGTTGCGTTTGAAGAGCCACTGATGTGCCTAAACATTGAAACCCCCCACAAGTGACACCATTTTGGAAAGTAGACCCCCTAAGGAACTTATCTAGAGGTGTGGTGAGCACTTTGACCCACCAAGTGCTTCACAGAAGTTTATAATGTAGAACCGTAAAAATAAAAAATCATATTTTTTCACAAAAATTATCTTTTTGCCCCCAATTTTTTATTTTCCCAAGGGTAAGAGAAGAAATTGGACCCCAAAAGTTGTTGTACAATTTGTCCTGAGTACGCGGATACCCCATATGTGGGGGTAAACCACTGTTTGGGTGGATGGGAGAGCTCGGAAGGGAAGGAGCGCCGTTTGACTTTTCAAAGCAAAATTGACAGGAATTGAGATGGGACGCCATGTTGCGTTTGAAGAGCCACTGATGTGCCTAAACATTGAAACCCCCCACAAATGACACCATTTTGGAAAGTAGACCCCCTAAGGAACTTATCTAGAGGTGTGGTGAGCACTTTGACCCACCAAGTGCTTCACAGAAGTTTATAATGCAGAGCCGTAAAAATAAAACAAAATTTTTTTCCCACAAAAATTATTTTTTTAGCCCCCAGTTTTGTATTTTCCTGAGGGTAACAGGAGAAATTGGACCCCAAAATTTGTTGCCCAATTTGTCCTGAGTGCGATGATACACCATATGTGGGGGGAACCACTGTTTGGGCACATGGGAGGGCTCAGAAGGGAAGGAGTGCCATTTGAATGCAGACTTAGATGGAATGGTCTGCAGGTGTCACATTGCGTTTGCAGAGCCCCTAATGTACCTAAACAGTAGAAACCCCCCACAAGTGACACCATTTTGGAAAGTAGACCCCCTTAGGAACTTATCTAGATGTGTGCTGAGCGCTTTGACCCACCAAGGGCTTCACAGAAGTTTATAATGGAGAGCCGTAAAAATAAAACAAAAATTTTTTCCCACAAAAATTATTTTTTAGCCCCCAGTTTTGTATTTTTCCGAGGGTAAAAGGAGAAATTCGACCCCACAATTTGTTGTCCAATTTGTCCTGAGTGCGCTGATACCCCATATGTGGGGGGGAACCACTGTTTGGGCGCATGGGAGGGCTCGGAAGGGAAGGAGCTCCATTTGGAATGAGGACTTAGATGGAATGGTCTGCAGGTGTCACATTGCATTTGCAGAGCCCCTAATGTACCTAAACAGTAGAAACCTCCCACAAGTGACACCATTTTGGAAACTAGACCCCCTAAGGAAGTCATCTAGATGTGTTGTGATAGCTTTGAACCCCCAAGTGTTTCACTACAGTTTGTAACGCAGAGCCTTGAAAATTAAAAAAAAAAATCTTTCCCCCCAAAATTATTTTTTAGCCCCCAGTTTTGTATTTTCCCGAGGGTAAGAGGAGAAATTCGACCCCAAAAGTTGTTGTCCAATTTGTCCTGAGTACGCTGATACCCCGTATGTTGGGGGAAACCAACGTTTGAGCGCATGGCAGAGCTCGGAAGGGAAGGAGCGCCATTTGGAATGCAGACTTAGATGGAATGGTCTGCAGACGTCACATTGCGTTTGCAGAACCCCTAATGTACCTAAACAGTAGAAACCCCCCACAAGTGACCCCATATTGGAAACTAGACCCCCCAGGGAACTAATCTAGATGTGTTGTGAGAACTTTGAACCCCCAAGTGTTTCACTACAGTTTATAACGCAGAGCCGTGAAAATAAAAAATCTTTTTTTTTCCCACAAAAAATATGTTTTAGCCCCGAGTTTTGTATTTTCCCAAGGGTAGCAGGAGAAATTGGACCCCAAAAGTTGTTGTCCTATTTGTCCTGAGTACGCTGATACCCCATATGTTGGGGTAAACCCCTGTTTGGGCACACGGGAGAGCTCGGAAGGGAAGAAGCACTGTTTTACTTTTTCAACGCAGAATTGGCTGGAATTGAGATCGGACGCCATGTCGCGTTTGGAGAGCCCCTGATGTGCCTAAACAGTGGAAACCCCCCAATTATAACTGAAACCCTAATCCAAACACATCCCTAACCCTAATCCCAACAGTAACCCTAACCACACCTCTAACCCTGACACACCCCTAACCCTAATCCCAACCCTATTCCCAACCGTAAATGTAATCTAAACCCTAACTGTAACTTTAGCCCCAACCCAAACTGTAGCCCTAGCCCTAACCCTAGCCCTAACCCTAACCCTAGCCCTAGCCCTAACCCTAACCCTAGCCCTAACCCTAGCCCTAACCCTAACCCTAGCCCTAACCCTAGCCCTAACCTTAGCCCTAACCCTAGCCCTAACCCTAGCCCTAACCCTAACCCTAGCCCTAACCCTAGCCCTAACCCTAGCCCTAACCCTAGCCCTAACCCTAGCCCTAACCCTAGCCCTAACCCTAGCCCTAACCCTAATGGGAAAATGGAAATAAATACATTTTTTTAATTTTTCCCTAACTAAGGGGGTGATGAAGGGGGGTTTGATTTACTTTTATAGCGGGTTTTTTAGCGGATTTTTATGATTGGCAGCCGTCACACACTGAAAGACGCTTTTTATTGCAAAAAATATTTTTTGCGTTACCACATTTTGAGAGCTATAATTTTTCTATATTCTGGTCCACAGAGTCATGTGAGGTCTTGGTTTTTGCGGGACGAGTTGATGTTTTTATTGGTAACATTTTCGGGCACGTGACATTTTTTGATCGCTTTTTATTCCGATTTTTGTGAGGCAGAATGACCAAAAACCAGCTATTCATGAATTTCTTTTGGGGGAGGCGTTTATACCGTTCCGCGTTTGGTAAAATTGATGAAGCAGTTTTATTCTTCGGGTCAGTACGATTACAGCGACACCTCATTTATATCATTTTTTTATGTTTTGGCGCTTTTATACGATAAAAACTATTTTATAGAAAAAATAATTATTTTTGCATCGCTTTATTCTCAGGACTATAACTTTTTTATTTTTTTGCTGATGATGCTGTATGGCGGCTCGTTTTTTGCGGGACAAGATGCCGTTTTCAGCGTTACCATGGTTATTTATATCTGTCTTTTTGATCGCGTGTTATTCCACTTTTTGTTCGGCGGTATGATTATCAAGCGTTGTTTTTTGCCTCGTTTTTTTTTTTTTTTTCTTACGGTGTTTACTGAAGGGGTTAACTAGTGGGCCAGTTTTATAGGTCGGGCCGTTACGGACGCGGCGATACTAAATATGTGTACTTTTATTGTTTTTTTTTTTATTTAGATAAAGAAATGTATTTATGGGAATAATATTTTTATTTTTTTTTTCATTATTTTGGAATATTTTTTTTTTATTTTTTTTTACACATTTGAAATTTTTTTTTTTTACTTTTTTACTTTGTCCCAGGGGGGGACATCACAGATCAGTGATCTGACAGTTTGCACAGCACTCTGTCAGATCACTGATCTGATAGGAGTGCAGGCTGCTTCACAGTGCCTGCTCTGAGCAGGCTCTGTGAAGCCACCTCCCTCCCTGCAGGACCCGGATCCGCGGCCATCTTGGATCCGGGGCTGGAGGGAGCAGGGAGGGAGGTGAGACCCTCGCAGCAACGCGATCACATCGCGTTGCTGCGGGGGGCTCAGGGAAGCCCGCAGGGAGCCCCCTCCCTGCGCGGTGCTTCCCTGTACCGCCGGCACATCGCGATCATCTTTGATCGCGGTGTGCCGGGGGTTAATGTGCCGGGGGCGGTCCGTGACCGCTCCTGGCACATAGTGCCGGATGTCAGCTGCGATAAACAGCTGACACCCGGCCGCGATCGGCGGCGCTCCCCCCGTGAGCGCTGCCGATCGCATATGACGTACTATTGCGTCCTTGGGAAGTAAAGCCCACCCCACATGGACGCAATAGTACGTCTAATGGCAGAAAGGGGTTAACTCCCCAGTAACACCCTCAGAGATCTTACAGGTCATAACTAAACTCAAATTGTCTAAAGCACCAGGCCCAGACGGGTTCAGTAATGAACATTATAAGATTCTGGGTACACGTATAGCTCCTCATCTGAGCGAGTTATTCAATAACATAGTTAAATTTGGCCATTTGCCGGATCGATTTAATGAAGCAGTGGTCATTGTTCTCCCCAAACCGGGCAAAGACCACACGCAAGTTGAAGGATATAGACCTATCTCGCTATTAAATTCGGACTTTAAAATATTTACAAAAATTCTGGCAGATAGATTACAGAAAATAATCCCAAAATTAATTTCACCACAACAAACTGGATTCATTCATGGGAAATCCATCACGTACAACATCAGGACAGCTTTGGGTGCCATATCTTATAGTAGAACACACAAACACATGAAAACTATAGTGGTTAGTCTCGACGCTGATAAGGCGTTCGATAGGGTAGAGTGGGATTACCTATACGACCTACTTTCATTCAGAAAGTTTGGCCCGTGGTTTTGTGAAGCTGTTAAATCAATTTATAAACAGCCATTGTCCAGGATGTCCGTGAATAATGTATTATCTAGACCCTTTGAGATTCAGCGGGGGACACGTCAGGGCTGCCCTTTGTCTCCACTCTTGGTTAACATAGCACTAGACCCTTTCCTGAGAACACTACAGAATGAGGCGAAATTTGAAGGGGTGAAGATGGGAGCCACAACCATAAAAATCTCAGCCTTTGCAGATGATGTTCTTTTATTCATCTCTAACCCAGTGGAGGCAATCCCGGCCATCATGCTTATTTTGGAAAGATTCGGTAAATGTT
Source organism: Ranitomeya imitator (assembly GCF_032444005.1). NCBI lineage: Eukaryota > Metazoa > Chordata > Amphibia > Anura > Dendrobatidae > Ranitomeya > Ranitomeya imitator. Next base: position 680,214,866 of record NC_091284.1, on the reverse strand, counting down.
CTGGATTCAAGGTGAATTATAGTAAATCCAAAGCCTTGGCGATTTTTAGGTCTGGGAGGTTGGGCGATCCCTCATTCCCATTCCACTGGTGTCAGGAGTCTATCAAATACCTGGGGATAAGTCTGCCTGCAGACCCATCTACTCTTTATAGAATCAACTATAAACCACTAATCTCCTCCATAATTAACCTCCTTCATTCATGGAAACACTTCACACTGTCATTTTCTGGGAGATGCCATTTAATTAAAATGATAGTATTTCCTAAATTGCTATACTCCTTTCAGACGTTGCCCCTCCTATTGTCCCGGTCGGATCTGGGCTTGTTGAACCTAAACTTTCGGAAATTTATTTGGGGGGTTGGAGGCAGAACACGCATAAGTCTAGCAAGATTACAGGCGACGAGATTGGAGGGTGGTATAAATTTCCCTGATTTGGGGAGATACAATTTAGCGGCTAATTTTAGATATGCAATTGACTGGATCAGGGGTATCTCTCACTTTGCAAATGTTGACTTAGAACAACAATTCTATCCACATATTTCATTACCTGCTTTATTACACCTGAGTGGGGAGGATCTCCCAGAGGAGATTCGGGAGCACCCATCGCTTTGGCAAACGTTGCTAACTTGGCGACGCTGCAGGAAAATTTGTAAAATAAAATACAATTTGTCCCCCTACCAGTCCTTTTTGGGAAACCCTGGGTTCTTGAGGGGCTCTGCACCATATTTTTATAAACTTTTGGCCTCCCAGGGATGTGGGCAGGTAATAGATCTCTTGGATCTTAATTTTTCAATACTGTCCTTCGAATCAGCGTCACAACGCTTCCCACTTTTTAGTAACCGACCGTTCCTTTTTCTCCAGGCGCGCAGCTTTTCACAGAAATGTCAATCGACGGGAGAGATGGTGGAGGGGAGGTCTAACCTAGATGGGTTTATTCGAAATGCAAAATCACATCCGGCATCCATAAGCAACATTTACCCAATGTTGCGTAGAAAATGGGTGGGAGAAGGGAAACCCACTGGAGTGGCAAGATGGTTGAGAGACATGCCGTGCCTAGAGGTGGGTGATCTCTTTGAAGCCATTGTGGCACAGAGAAAGACTTTGCCATACAGCAGCTACACTGACATGGCACTCTTAATATTACACAGAGCTTACATTACACCTTTTTTGCAATCCAAAATGTCCCCTCACACCACTTATCTATGTTCCAAATGCAAATCTCGCAATACTGGCATATACCACCACCTATGGAACTGCACACATATTCAGAGGTTGTGGGGAGAGGTACACAATGAATTGCAAAGAATATGCGAAATTAACGTCATGCTTACCCCACAATGGGCTATTTTTAATATTTTAGACAAGGCATCCCACAAACTACCTAGACACATCAAGGCAACACTTATGATTTGGGCCTCGGCAACCAGGAAAAGCATTTTACACCAGTGGTTGAATCCAGGGGTCCCTTTGTTGTCTTTCATCCGCACTAAAATCCAGTTCATATTCAGAATGGAGTGGCTGGACACACTAACTAACAGAGAGAAACAAGTAGGTAGATTCCTATCCACATGGGCATCTTTTATTCCTTCGCTTCCTTTGGAGACTAGGGAGAAACTGAAAACACATTTTGAAAATAATCAATGGTATATTTTGCAACGGATAGGTGGCAGATCGCCTATTCCATAAGACATCTCTATGGTGCGCGCAGGCAGAGTATGGGGTTTTCCGATTATGTTTATGTGGGGGGGGGGAATTTGGGGTTACAGTATTATTCAATACTAGATTGTGGCCCGATTCTAACGCATCGGGTATTCTAGAATATGCATGTCCCCGTAGTATATGGACAATGATGATTCCAGAATTCGCAGCAGACTGTGCCCGTCGCTGATTGGTCGAGGCAACCTTTATGACATCATCGTCGCCATGGCAACCATTATGACATCTATGTCGATACTGTGCCCGTCGCTGAATCAGAAACATGAGATGTCTACGACCTTTATGACATCATCGTCGCTGTGCCCGTTGCTGATTGGTCGAGGCCTGGCGGCCTCGACCAATCAGAGACGTGGGATTTCTACGTCGATGCTGTGCTGGTCTCTGATTGGTCGAGGCCTGGCGGCCTCGACCAATCATAGACGCGGGATTTCCAGGACAGACAGACAGACAGACAGACAGAAAAACCCTTAGACAATTATATATATAGATTGTTACTCTTTCATTTGACCTTTTGATGGTAATGTTTGATTTGTACTGTATTTACAAAACTTTAATAAAAAGATTTTCAAAAAAAAAAAAAGGAAACTTCATAAATTGCAATGACACATTGTTCTGTCTCCGCCATCAAATATTGTTACCCTGATTATCTGTTTGCATAATTGCAGGTTTCTCAGTATGGATATATTTATACCTTTATTTGTTTGTGATGCTTTGGCTCCCTCTAGCGGTCAGAGTTATGTTGGCAGTTAAATTTTTCTGTTTTTGTATTATCCATGTCTGATTCTCCTCCTCCTTTGCAATGCATTATGGTAGCTCAGCCTTCATTTCCCTCCATTTTTCCTTTCACTTTCTTCAGTCTGCCTTCAAGGAAAGACGCTTCACTTCATCCCCCTTGCGATTGCATTGCCGGTATGTCTTTATACTTTCCGTAGATATTTCTGCTCCATATTAGCCTAGCCTAGCCAGTTGTACTCCCAGTTCAGTTACTAGCTTTCTAAATGTTATGCATAATGTATAGCATGTGTATTATGTATCTGTTCTATGCCATGCACTGATTCTATGTATATCATTGTTCACAGTTTCACCGCATCAATATACCACTACGTTTAATAAAGCACAGACTCAACCACAGTCTCCTTATTGGACCCCGGTACAGCGGTTTAGCTGACTGTATAGCTACGTGAGCCTGCCTTATTTAGTGAGGACAGAACAGTGAAATGGCAGCCATCCAACTAGTGGGATTCAAGTCACCGGCTACTCAGAGACTAAATACAGCTGCAGCAATCTCTGCACAGCCAAGCACTTTCCCAAGACACCATGTCTCACAAATCACATAGGACAAGATCTGTTACTTCCGTCTCCTCAAAGACAACATCCATCAGCAGCGCGGTCGCCATTGCCCGCGCAAATACTAAAGCCGCCAAAATACAAGCGAGCTTTGCTGACCAAGAGATGCAACTTAAATTAGAAAAAGCACGCCTAGATGACGAAGAGAGAAGGTCGCAGTTAGAGAAGGCACGCGTGGATGCCGCCTTAGAAAGCCTAGCAACAAAAAGGGAAGCTGCCGCAGCCCTCGCCGAAGCAGAATCGCTAGAAGCCGCGCAAAATCCCAAGCTGCATAGCCAAAGCAGTACGTCGAGTCTGGAGTTTCCACTGCAAGACTCACCACAACGCACATCTCAGTATGTTAATGAACTTCCTGATCCAAACTATAACCCTGAACCAGTACCAAAACCAGAATACGACACCTCCAGCGAAGTGAGCGAGAGTTGTCACGAGGTCCAGGACAGAAACAAACTCGAAAACATGAGGCAAAACAACTCTGCTAATGACTACCTTGCCCCTCACCAGGTAACCAACGTGGATCACCCTGCTGACACTCCGTACGTCAGGCCGAAGCAATACGACACCGGCTGGCGCCACTCCGAGGACACTAACAGGTACGAACGCACCTCACATCACTATCAGGGCGACCCATCACCAGTATACCCTGCTGACAACCGGTTCACCACAGAATTTGCCAAGTTCTTCACACGGCGTGAACTGGTTGCCAAGGGACTCATGAAATTCACTGACCGAGCTGAAGGTTACAGACCTTGGAAAGCTTCCTTCCAAAATGTCATTAGAGACTTGGGGCTACAACACAGGGAAGAGATAGACTTGTTAGTCAAATACCTGGGAGAAGAGTCAGTCAAACACGCAGTAAGGATCAGAGACATTAATATAAACCGCCCTGAGACTGGCCTCAAAGAGATCTGGAAAAGGCTGGATGAGTGTTGCGGCTCAGCAGAAGTAATAGAAAGAGCCTTGTTCAAAAGAATCGATGACTTTCCTAAAATATCTAACAAAGATCTCCAGAAACTTAGAGAGCTAAGCGACCTGCTAATGGAAGTCCAAGTTGCCAAATACGAGGACGACCTACAGGGACTTGCATTTCTCAACACAGCCAGAGGTGTTAACCCTATGTCCAGAAGTTGCCCTACAATCTACAGGAGAGGTGGCTCACACATGGTTCCACGTACAAATACAAACACAGCGTTCCATTCCCTCCCTTCTCCGTTTTTGTAGACTTCATACACCAACAAGCGAGAATCAGAAACGATCCCAGCTTTGACTTTGCAATACCATATGCCACACCATCACCACTTGCAAATCCACGCAGAACATCTGTGACAGTACAGACTTATGTTTCTTCTTCAGGTTCTAATTACAGGTCTGCTGGCTGCTCCCAATCAGAGACAAAGGTGCAGGACCCTGACAAGCAGTGCCCACTTCATCAGAAGCCTCATCCTCTCCTGAAATGCAAAGCCTTCAGAGGAAAATCTATGCCAGATCGCAGAAGCTTCCTGAAAGAAACCGGTATCTGCTACAAGTGCTGCTCGTCCACAGCTCATCTCGCCAAGGACTGCAAGGTCAGTGTAAAATGCACAGAATGTGGCACCACAGATCATAACACCGCTCTACACCCTGGCCCAGCTCCATGGAGTACACAAAACACGCCAGCTGACAGTGAGCATGGCGGGGAGGAAAGGAACACTGATACAGCTATGCCAGAGATCACTCCACAATGCACCGAGGTCTGCAAAGGGACAATAGACAGTAGGTCCTATTCAAAAATATGCCTCGTCAGAGTGTACCCGAAGGGCCATAGAGACCAAGCTGTAAGACTGTATGCTATCTTGGATGATCAAAGTAATCGATCCTTGGCTAGATCAACGTTCTTTGACCTATTCAACATCAAAGGGCCAAGCACTCCCTACTCCTTAAAGACGTGTGCAGGTACTGTGACAACAGCAGGCAGGAAAGCTACTGACTACCAGATCGAGTCTTTAGACGGACAATTCTGCCTACCACTACCTACGATCATCGAATGTAACCAGATCCCAGACAACAGATCTGAAATCCCTACACCAGATGTAGCAATCCATCACGCTCACTTAAAACGAATAGCACACCTTATACCGGAACTCGACCATCAGGCCCAGATAATTCTGCTGTTGGGGAGAGATATCCTGCAGGTTCATAAAGTGAGACGTCATATCAATGGACTCCACAATGCTCCCTATGCCCAAGGGCTAGACCTAGGATGGGTCATAATTGGCAACGTATGCTTGGGACGCATGCACGCCCCATCTTCTGTGACAAGCATGCTGACAAATACATTGGAGAAAGGACGTCCATCTCTGTTTCAACCTTGTAACAATGAGTTCCATGTCAGGGAACTGCCACACAGCATCCAACTGCACAACCATCTAATAGACTTTACTCACGACAGCAATATAGTGTCGGGAAGCTATGAGGAGCAGTTAGGGTGCACAGTCTTCCAGAGAACTAAGCAGGACAACCAAGTGGCAATGTCGGTAGAGGACAAGTTGTTCTTAGAGGTAATGGACAAGGGACTCGTTAAAGATGAGACCAACAGCTGGGTCGCACCTCTTCCCTTCAAAACCCACAGACCACGTCTACCGAACAACAGAAATCAGGCATTACAACGTTTCTCCTCTCTCATTCGTAATTTGCAAAAGAAACCAGAGATGAAAGATCACTTTTTCTCCTTCATGTCAAAGATTTTTGAAAACCGTCACGCAGAACTAGCTCCCACTCTCAAAGACTCTGAAGAATGCTGGTTGTAAGGATTCGGAAAGGAATCCGAGAGTGGACCCTCTGGGTCGTGACTCTAGAGCCCCCGGGGTCGAGCGGACCAGATGGAACAACCCCCTATACAGGAAGTGTTAGGAGCAGGACCTCGGGGGAATGGAGACACAACAGCTAGAGCCAAAGGGACGACCCGAGAGAAAGAAAGAGACCACAGAGCTATAGGAATGGCGGGAACAATAGGAAAACAGGACTTAGCTGAATATGACAGGAACACGAGATGAAGCAGGACACGGCAGGAACACAGGACTAGGCAGGACACGGCAGGAACACGGAACTTGGCAGGACACGGCTGGAACACGGAACTGGGCAGGACACGGCAGGAACACAGGACTTGGCAGGACACGGCAGGAACACGGAACTTGGCAGGACTCGGCGGGAACACGGAACTTGGCAGGACACGGCAGGAACACAGGACTTGGCAGGACACGGCAGGAACACGGAACTAGGCAGGACACAGCAGGAACACGGAACTTGGCAGGACACGGCAGGAACACAGGACTTGGCAGGACACGGCAGGAACACGGAACTAGGCAGGACACAGCAGGAACACGGAACTTGGCAGGACACGGCAGGAACACAGGACTTGGCAGGACACGGCAGGAACACGGAACTAGGCAGGACACAGCAGGAACACTGAACAGAGACACAGAAAGAACCAAGCAGGGAAGAGATACTAATACTAGGGAGCCTAGGGCATAGGAACGCTGACAGCAGACAGTGCACCTATAAAGCAAAGGCATCTTACCTGGAAAGACGCCGGGAAGAAATACCCGATGGGCGCCGCCATGTTGGGGCGGAGCCATCGGGTCGCGACCTCCCAGAGGGCTCAGCGACGGAGGAGACGCGACCGCGCATGCGCAAAGACACCGGACGCCGAGAGCCAGCGAAAGAAGAGGCAGAGCGGCGAGGGACAGGATAGTGAGTGCGCCGAGGGATGGGAGAAGACCGGTAAGTATGTGCGGACGTGACAGTACCCCCCTCCTTAGTCCCCCTTTTTTTAAGGCTAGAAAGGAATCTCTTCATGATAAGAGGAGCATTGATGTTCTCTCGGGGCTCCCAGGACCTCTCCTCAGGACCAAATCCCTCCCAATCAATCAAAAAATATGTTTTACCCCTAACTACCTTTTTGGCAAGAATATCTTTAACATTAAAGATTCCATCAAAAGTACAGAGCTGAGGAGAGAGAGAGGTAGCGGAGTGAAAACGATTAAACACTGCGGGCTTGAGAAGAGATACATGGAAAGCATTGGGAATGCGTAAAGAGGCAGGTAGCTTCAATTTGTAGGAAACATCATTAATGCGACCCAAGATAGGAAAAGGACCAATATAGCGAGGACCCAGTTTGTAAGAGGGAATTTTAAGCTTGATATAGTGAGAGGAGAGCCAAACTCTATCACCCGGAGAATATGGAGGAGCATCCAAACGCTTCTTATCAGCAAACCTTTTCATATTATGGCTAGCTCTCTCAAGAGCTTGTTTGGTCTCATTCCAAATCTTAGAGAATTCCCGGGACAAGAAATCCGCTGCCGGTACCCCCGAGGAGAGAGAAACAGGAAGGGGAATGCTCGGATGTTGACCATAGACCACAAAAAAGGGAGATTTGGAGGAAGACTCACTGGGAAGATTGTTATATGAGAACTCAGCCCAGGGGAGAAGGGAGACCCAGTCATCTTGGTGTGCATTGGAAAAATGTCGCAGGTATGTAGTCAGAACCTGATTAACTCGCTCCACTTGACCGTTGGATTGAGGGTGATAAGCGGAAGAGAAGTCCAGGTTAATCTTCAATAGACTGCAGAGAGCTCTCCAAAAACGTGAGGTAAATTGTACTCCACGGTCAGAGACAATATGATGTGGAAAACCATGAAGACGGAAGACTTGGTGTAAAAAGATTTTTGCCAACTCAGGAGCGGAAGGCAGACTAGGCAACGCGATGAAGTGAGCCATCTTAGAGAACCGATCCACAACAACTAGGATGACAGAGCAATCCAAGGAACAAGGTAGATCAGTGATGAAGTCCATAGCGATATGGCTCCAAGGGACAGAAGGCACAGGCAGAGAATGCAGGAGACCGGAAGGAAGCTGCCTAGGAACTTTATTCTTGGCACAAGAAGAACAAGAAGCAATGAATTCGGTGACGTCTTGTCGGAGAGATGGCCACCAGTAGTGCCGAGAGATAAGGGAAAGTGTCTTCTTGACTCCTACATGTCCCGCAATCTTGGAGTAGTGACCCCAACGTAAAACTCTCTCCTTGTCTTGATTTGACACAAGAGTCTTGCCAGGAGGAGCTGAAATCACTCTTAGAGGAGCAAGAGTGACGATCTTCGCTGGATCAATGATGTGAACCGGAGAGTCCTCTATGTCCTGAGGCTGAAAGGATCTTGAAAGAGCATCCGCTTTGACGTTCTTATTTCCGGGTCGGAAATTAAGTTCGAATTCAAATCGTCCAAAGAATAAAGACCATCTGGCTTGTCGTGGATTTAGTCTTTGAGCAGACTGAACATAGGCCAAATTCTTGTGGTCTGTGTAAATGGTGAATGGATGAAGAGACCCCTCAAAGAGATAACGCCACTCCTCTAAGGCTAACTTGATAGCCAATAGTTCCTTATCTCCAATGGAGTAGTTCCGCTCTGGAGCAGAAAAGGCTTTAGAGAAAAAACCACAGGTCACCAAATGTCCGGAAGAAGATCTTTGCAAAAGTACAGCTCCGGCTCCGACAGAAGATGCGTCGACTTCAAGGACAAACGGTCTATTTGCATCAGGACGGTGAAGCACAGGGGCTGTAGCGAATTTTTGTTTAAGGGACTGAAAAGCCTCTTCAGCCTCAGGGGTCCAAAGACTGGAGTTGACTCCTTTGTGAACTAGGGCGGAGATAGGCTTGGTAATTGAAGAGAAATGAGGAATAAATTGTCTATAGTAGTTGGCAAAGCCAAGAAAACGTTGGATTGCTTTTGTTCCAAGAGGACGAGGCCAATCCAGGACAGCAGAAACCTTCTCTGGGTCCATCTCCAGGCCAGACTTTGAGACAATATATCCAAGGAAGGGCAGTGAGGATTGCTCGAAGACGCATTTCTCAATCTTAGCGAACAGATGATTCTCCCTTAGCCATTGCAGAACACGGCGGACATCTCGTCTATGAGTGGAAAGATCCGGAGAAAAGATGAGAATGTCGTCAAGATAGACTACGACAGAGGAGTAGAGAAGATCCCGAAATACATCGTTCACAAATTCCTGGAAAACCGCTGGAGCGTTGCAGAGACCAAACGGCATAACCAAATATTCATAGTGACCGTCACGAGTATTGAAGGCGGTCTTCCACTCATCGCCTGCACGAATTCGAACCAGATTGTACGTGCCACGCAAATCCAATTTGGTAAAAATTTGCGCTCCTCGGAGACGATCGAAGAGTTCCGTAATGAGTGGCAGAGGATATTTGTTCTTCACCGTGATGTTGTTTAGGTCTCGATAATCAATGCAGGGACGAAGTGAGCCATCTTTCTTCTTCACGAAAAAGAAGCCTGCTCCGGCAGGAGAAGAAGACTTGCGAATGAATCCCTTAGCAAGATTTTCTTGAATATACTCAGACATAGCTTGTGTCTCAGCAGGAGAGAGAGGGTAGATTCTTCCCCTAGGCGGGGTAGTACCAGGCACGAGATCTATGGGACAATCATAGGGACGGTGAGGAGGTAGACCCTCAGCTTCCTTCTTGTTGAAGACATCAGAGAAAGAACTGTAGACACAGGGTAAGGCAGGAAAAGAAGAAGAAGAAGAAGAACCCACAGGACGCACCGGCAGCAGACAACGTTCCCGACAAAGCTCTCCCCAGCGCAGGATATTGCCATTGCGCCAATCTAAAGTGGGCTCGTGACTCCGTAACCAAGGGAGAACTAAAAGCATAGGATGAGACAGACCTGCTAAAACATAAAGTGCAATTCTCTCCCTATGCAGAGCCCCAACTTGAAGTTCCACCTCAAGTGTTACTTGAGTAATGGTCTCCTGTAAAGGTTTACCATCCACAGATGCAAGAATTACAGGAGTCTCTAAGGTTTTGACTGGAACGGAAAATTTCAAAACTTCTTCCAACCTGATAAAATTTCCTGCTGCGCCAGATTCCACATAGGCATCCAAAGAAATGCCCTTGCCAGAAACATGCAAAAGGACAGACAAAGTGAGGGGTTGAGAGGAATCACACACACCTAGGGAGGCCTCTCTTACCTGACCTAGGCGGAGTAGTTTTCCGGACGTTCAGGGCAAGACCGCAATAGATGAGAAGCACTCCCGCAGTAGAAACATAAACCTTGAGTACGCCTCTCTTTACGTCGCTGTTCGGACATTTTTAGACGGTCCACTTGCATAGGCTCAGGTGCGGACACCAGAGAGGAAGTTCTAGGCTGCGGGCTGAGTGGCTTACGGGTGGCAGGGGAAGGACGAAGAGATCTCCGCTCCCGGGCGCGTTCTTGGAACCGAAGGTCAATACGAGTAGCTAAGGAAATTAAATCCTCCAAAACCGTAGGGGTGTCCCGACCTGCCAACTCGTCTTTTATGCGCCCAGAGAGGCCCCGCCAGAAAGCACCCACTAACGCTTCATTGTTCCAACCTAAGTCGGAGGAGAGGGTGTGGAACTGAATAGCGTATTGGCCCACGGATAAAGATCCCTGATGGAGAGACAATAGAGCCTCAGTCGTAGAAGCCAGACGACCAGGTTCGTCAAAAACAAGACGAAAAGTCTCCAGAAATTCGGACAACCGGGAGACTAGGGGATCGTCTCGCTCCCAGAAAGGATTTACCCATGCCAAGGCGTCACCCTCCAGATGGGAAATCAAAAAAGCTATCTTGGCCCGATCAGTTGGGTAATGCTGGGGCAGAAGCTCAAAGTGAAGACGGCATTGGTTTAAAAAACCTCGGCAGAATTTAGGATCCCCATTGTACCGAGGTGGTTTAGCCAAGCGGGGTGGAGGGTGGGAAGCAGAAGCAGAGGTTGAAGCGGCTGTTTGAATAGAAAGCAGCCGATCCTCTATCGAAGACATATAACTGAGGATATGAGCCTGAGTGTCACGCTGCTGAGCTAACTCTTGCTGTAAGCCAGCGAGTAGAGCAGCGTTGCCAGGATCAGAGGGCTGGAGCGTAGAAAGGCGAGAATCCATTGCCTTCATGAAGGACATAATACGGGACTGATTCTCCCGCAAAAAGAGTAGCTCCTTTTGCGCAGCAGAGGCCCCAGAGGGGTCCATGGCTTTTGTTTACTGTAAGGATTCGGAAAGGAATCCGAGAGTGGACCCTCTGGGTCGTGACTCTAGAGCCCCCGGGGTCGAGCGGACCAGATGGAACCACCCCCTATACAGGGAGTGTTAGGAGCAGGACCTCGGGGGAATGGAGACACAACAGCTAGAGCCAAAGGGACGACCCGAGAGAAAGAAAGAGACCACAGAGCTATAGGAATGGCGGGAACAATAGGAAAACAGGACTTAGCTGAATATGACAGGAACACGAGACGAAGCAGGACATGGCAGGAACTCAGGACTAGGCAGGACACGGCAGGAAAACGGAACTTGGCAGGACACGGCTGGAACACGGAACTGGGCAGGACACGGCAGGAACACAGGATTTGGCAGGACACGGCAGGAACACGGAACTTGGCAGGACTCGGCGGGAACACGGAACTTGGCAGGACACGGCAGGAACACAGGACTTGGCAGGACACGGCAGAAACACGGAACTAGGCAGGACACAGCAGGAACACGGAACTTGGCGGGACACGGCAGGAACACAGGACTTGGCAGGACACGGCAGGAACACGGAACTAGGCAGGACACAGCAGGAACACGGAACTTGGCAGGACACGGCAGGAACACAGGACTTGGCAGGACACGGCAGGAACACGGAACTAGGCAGGACACAGCAGGAACACTGAACAGAGACACAGAAAGAACCAAGCAGGGAAGAGATACTAATACTAGGGAGCCTAGGGCATAGGAACGCTGACAGCAGACAGTGCACCTACAAAGCAAAGGCGTCTTACCTGGAAAGACGCCGGGAAGAAATACCCGATGGGCGCCGCCATGTTGGGGCGGAGCCATCGGGTCGTGACCTCCCAGAGGGCTCAGCGACGGAGGAGACGCGACCGAGCATGCGCAAAGACACCGGACGCCGAGAGCCAGCGAAAGAAGAGGCAGAGCGGCGAGGGACAGGATCGTGAGTGCGCCGAGGGATGGGAGAAGACCGGTAAGTATGTGCGGACGTGACACTGGTTCCTACCCATGTTCGGAGTATACCACCCTAAAAAACCAGGCCAGATCAGAGTCATGTTTGATTCCAGTGCTAAGTTTAATGATGTCTCCCTGAATGACATTCTACTGACAGGACCAGACCTCAATAACAAACTACTGGGTGTACTTATGCGCTTCCGTAAGGATTCCATTGCCTTCATCGCTGACATCCAACAAATGTTCCATTATTTCCTTGTGAGAGAGAGAGACAGGAACTTCCTAAGATTCTTCTGGTACAGAGACAATGATCCTACTAAAGAAGTCACAGAGTATCGCATGAGAGTGCACATCTTTGGCAACAGTCCTTCACCTGCAGTCGCCATTTACGGACTCAAAAGGTCAGCTCAGGAAGGAGAACCAGAATACGGAGCAGATGTCAGACAATTCATAGAAAAGGACTTTTATGTCGACGACTGTCTAAAAGCCATGCCTTCAAATGAGACTGCCATCAGTCTTCTCAGGAGAGCCCAGGACATGCTTGCCTGCTCAAACCTTAGGCTTCATAAAATAGCCTCAAACAGCCCAGAACTCATGCAAGCGTTCCCATCTCAGGACCTATGTAACGGTCTCAGAGACCTGGACCTGGGGTCAGACCCCGCACCAATGCAACGCAGCCTCGGGCTTCTCTGGAATCTACAATCAGACACTTTCACCTTTCAGGCTAGCCAGGAAGAAAGGCCTTTCACACGTAGAGGCATCCTGTCTACCATCAACAGTCTGTACGATCCCTTGGGTTTCTCAGCTCCTGTTACTATACAAGGCAAGGCCCTATTAAGAGACTTAACTAGGGAAACATCTGACTGGGATGCACCTCTGCCACCTGATAAGAGGATCCAGTGGGAAGAGTGGAAGAACTCGTTAGCGGCACTCTCCAACCTGCATGTGCCAAGACCATACACCCCTGTGCCATCTACTGAGATACAGAGCCAAAGACGGTACGTATTTGCAGATGCTTCTGTCAAAGCAATTGCCGCTGTTGCCTACCTCAAAACTGTAGACTCCAAGTGTCAGTGCCACATTGGTTTCGTCATGGGAAAGGCCAAACTCGCACCACAACCAGAGCACACTATACCCAGGTTAGAGCTTTGTGCCGCAGTCTTAGCCGTTGAGTTAGCGGAGTTCATCTCATCCGAAATGGATATCGACCTGACACAGGCCAAGTTCTACTCAGATAGCAAAGTAGTCCTGGGATATATCCACAACGAAACCAGGCGATTCTACGTTTATGTCAATAACAGAGTGCTACGAATCAGGAGATCAGTTCATCCAAAGCAGTGGCATTACATACCCACAGACCAGAATCCCGCAGATCATGCAACTAGAGCAGTTGACGCAAGTCGACTAGGAAGCACAACGTGGCTCTCGGGACCAAAACTATTGTACATTGAGGAATGTTTTTCAGACACCTTTGAACTAGTAGGAGAGGACTCAGATGCTGAAATCCGCCCTCAGGTGTCTACACTACATACAATGACCTCTGTTATCCAGCTTGGATCTTGCAGGTTCGACAGATTCTCAAGTTGGAAGTCACTTACTCGAGCCATTACCTGCCTGACTCATATAGTTCGCTCATTCAGGACCACCAGAACTTGTGGCACAGAAAAATGTAAAGGTTGGCATCTTTGTAAAAATACCTACGTTGCCTCCGACTTAGAGTTCTCTAGAAATCACATCATCCTCACTGTTCAAAGAGAAACCTACTTTGCAGAAATCCAATGTCTTATTAACAAAGCTCCAATACCAGCGAGCAGTGTATTGAGAAAACTCGACCCATTCATCGACAACAGCGGCCTACTGAGAGTAGGAGGCCGACTCAAAGAAGCTGAGATGGAGTTTGTGGAGAAATTCCCTCTTATACTTCCCGGAAAATGTCACGTTGCCTACCTAATCGTACAACATTACCACAATCTGGTCAAGCACCAAGGAAGACTATTTACAGAAAGAGCCATCAGATCTGCTGGCGTCTGGATCATCGGTGCAAAAAGACTCATCAGCAGTGTCATCTACAAATGTATTACCTGCCGTAAGCTTCGTGGTTCAACTCAAACCCAAAAGATGGCTGACCTACCAGCAGACAGACTCAGCCCAGACCCTCCTTTTACTAGCGTTGGTCTCGATGTGTTTGGGCCTTGGTCAGTTGTTACACGTCGTACTAGAGGCGGCCAAGCCAATAGTAAACGTTGGGCAGTCATGTTCACTTGCATGTCAATCAGAGCCGTCCACATAGAGGTCATCGAGTCCCTTGACACGTCAAGCTTCATCAATGCCTTAAGACGTTTTATTGCCATCCGTGGTCCTATCAAGCACATACGTTCAGACAGAGGTACTAACTTTGTCGGTGCAGCAAAGGAATTAGGAATACCTTCAAATCTAAACTATTAGACTCTCGAGAGGTTCCTCAGTGACCAAGGCTGCACATGGTCATTCAACCCGCCTCACTCTTCACATATGGGAGGATCTTGGGAACGAATGATTGGTCTAGTACGGAGAATTCTTGACTCCACTCTTCTTCAAGAAGGAGCAGCGAGGCCTACCCACGAAAGCCTAATCACCTTCATGTCTGAAGCTGCAGCTATAATCAATGCAAGACCCCTGGTTCCAGTTCCTAACGACCGTGAGGAACCCTTGTTATTGACTCCAGCTACTCTACTTACCCAGAAAACGAGACTATCCAGTGCCCCTCCAGGAGGATTCGACGCTAAGGACCTCTACAAGCGCCAATGGAGACAGGTACAAAGTCTTGCAAATACTTTCTGGGACAGGTGGCGCAAGCAATATTTGTCTACCCTGCAGCCACGTACGAAGTGGCAATCTGCTAAACCTAATCTGAACATAGGTGACCTTGTTCTTGTGAAAGACTGTCAAATTCATCGGAACCAGTGGCCACTTGGTCTAGTTACCGCAACGTTCCCGAGCAAGGACGGCAACGTCCGCAAAGTTGAGCTAAGGATGACCAAAAGGAATGAACCTAAGACATTTTCCAGACCGGTATCTGAACTGGTCCTATTGTTGCCTTCGGAATAAGGAGTAGTGACATCCGTTGATGCCAGACGGGGAGTATTCTGTCTCCACCATCAAATATTGTTACCCTGATTATCTGTTTGCATAATTGCAGGTTTCTCAGTATGGATATATTTATACCTTTATTTGTTTGTGATGCTTTGGCTCCCTCTAGCGGTCAGAGTTATGTTGGCATTTCCATTTTTCTGTTTTTGTATTATCCATGTCTGATTCTCCTCCTCCTTTGCAATGCATTATGGTAGCTCAGCCTCCATTTCCCTCCATTTTTCCTTTCACTTTCTTCAGTCTGCCTTCAAGGAAAGACGCTTTACTTCATCCCCCTTGCGATTGCATTGCCGGTATGTCTTTATACTTTCCGTAGATATTTCTGCTCCATATTAGCCTAGCCTAGCCAGTTGTACTCCCAGTTCAGTTACTAGCTATCTAAATGTTATGCATAATGTATATCATGTGTATTATGTATCTGTTCTATGCCATGCACTGATTCTATGTATATCATTGTTCACAGTTTCACCGCATCAATATACCACTACGTTTAATAAAGCACAGACTCAACCACAGTCTCCTTATTGGACCCCGGTATAGCGGTTTAGCTGACTGTATAGCTACGTGAGCCTGCCTTATTTAGTGAGGACAGAACACACATATGTGATATACTGTATCTGATAGAATGCACTGCATGCACGTTGCAGTATGTAGGGTGCACTACATGTACATTGAAAAGCAGGATACGCAGGCACCTGTCAGACGCGAGCAATTCATCAGCGCTTTCATCTTCTTCAGTATCTAAACACTTTGCTAGTGTGCACAGGGGTGATACAGCGACATTTTCTTTTTGTGCTATAGAAAAAGTCTAGAAACCACCTAGGGGTGGGGATCATAGAAGAAAATTGTTAAATAGAGATTCGTTTTGGATTTTTACTTTAGAGACTAGAGATCCATATGGCTTAAATTCAAGACAAGACCTAATATTACAATATTAGTAAAAAAAAACTTTTGGCATATGTCTTATTATTTTTTGTAATTATACTTTGCAGTTTTTAATTTTAAGGTATAAGTATTATTTTCTTTATGCCTTTTTTTTGGTTGGTTTTTCTTTCCTTTCTTTTGTATGATTTAAATCTTGTAATACCTAATGTTGCAGCTATTTGCAGGTGTTGTTTGAGAAATAATTAGCATAATTGGACTCAGTTGTGATGTTCCCATGGTAGGAACCATAAAATCTGTTTAGTTCCAGTTCAGACATGCCATGATTAAGACTTCGGTTGAAACGCGTCAGAATAACGCTGCTATACTTTGAAATATTGCGTGACATGCTGTGAAATATTCATATGTATCATATTTTGGAGTGGTGTACCATATTTTTAATGAAGAAATAAATAGAGACTGGTTTTAACTTCAATCCTGTTTGATTCAACTTTTTTCTGTGGATCGTTTGCTCAAACCTTTCCGTGCAGGAACAGATGAGGAGTAGTAGCCTACATTCAGGTGAGCTGACTAAATGTGTGTTTTTTTTTAAATAAATTTCCATTGTGACAAAAATTTGGTATACCACTATACACTCTATTGACTAGTACTTTGTAACTTAGAGTATCCCTGTCCTTCTATATAAGTATGTTTATCTATACACCTACTCTTTTTATGATCTGTCATCAGGGAACGTGGTTCTGTCATCCTATTGTCTATTTTTATGTCTTTGCATGCCATTTTATGTTTTATAATTAAGTGTATGTACATTTTTGCCGTAAATGGTCCCTTGTCTCTGATTGCACTGTGATTTTTGGAGTGACAATCCACATCCACATTTATGTATTGGATACAACAGAATAGTTTTGGATGTTTTTAATTATGCATCAGATGGAGATGGATTCTCAAGAAAATAAAGGGAACCCTAAAATACCACGTCTTAGATATCACTGAATGAAATATTCGTGTTGCAAATTTGTATTGATTACATAGTAGAATGCTTTGAAAACAATGAAACATAAAAATGATCAATGTAAATCAAAATTAATATCCTATGGAGGTCTGGATTTGGCATGATACTCAAAATCAAAGTGGAAAATCAAATTACAGGCTTATCCAACTTCAGCGGATATGCCTAGAGACAAGAAAATTATGCTCTGAAGTGTGTGTGGCCTCAACTTTGCTTTGCAGCCTCAACCTCCTGATGAAGCCAGTCTGGCTGGTGAAACATGTTGGGGAGGCTTAGGAGCAAGTTTTAACAGCATTTGCCTGAGTGTATGTGTGTGGGGGGGGAATTAACCCCTTACCGGCATCGGACGTACTATACCGTCCGATGCCGGCTCCCCTGCTTTGATGCAGGGCTCCGCGGTGAGCCCGCACCAAAGCCGGGACATGTCAGCTGTTTTGAACAGCTGACATGTGCCCGTAATAGGCGCGGGCAGAATCGCGATCTGCCCGCACCTATTAACTAGTTAAATGCCGCTGTCAAACGCAGACAGCGGCATTTAACTACCGCTTCCGGCCGGGCGGCCGGAAATGACGTCATCGCCGACCCCCGTCACATGTCCGGGGGTCGGCGATGCGTCTCCATTGTAGCCATAGAGGTCCTTGAGACCTCTATGGTTACTGATTGCCCGTCGCTGTGAGCGCCACCCTGTGGTCGGCGCTCACAGCACACGTGCAATTCTGCTACATAGCAGCGATCAGCAGATCGCTGCTATGTAGCAGAGCCGATCGTGCTGTGCCTGCTTCTAGCCTCCCATGGAGGCTATTGAAGCATGGCAAAAGTTAAAAAAAAAAGTTTAAAAAAATGTGAAAAAAATAAAAAAAACATAAAAGTTTAAATCACCCCCCTTTCGCCCCAATCAAAATAAATCAATAAAAAAAATATCAAATCTACGCATATTTGGTATCGCCGCGCTCAGAATTGCCCGATCTATCAAATAAAAAAAAGTATTAACCTGATCGCTAAACAGCGTAGCGGGAAAAAAACTCAAAACGCCAGAATTACGTTTTTTTGGTCGCCGCGACATTGCATTAAAATGCAATAACGGGCGATCAAAAGAACGTATCTGCACCGAAATGCTATCATTAAAAACGTCATCTCGGCACGCAAAAAATAAGCCCTCAACCGACCCCAGATCACGAAAAATGGAGACGCTACGAGTATCGGAAAATGGCACAATTTTTTTTTTTTATTTTTAGCAAAGTTTGGAATTTTTTTTCACCACTTAGATAAAAAATAACCTAGTCATGTTTGGTGTCTATGAACTCGTAATGACCTGGAGAATCATAATGGCAGGTCATTTTTAGCATTTAGTGAACCTAGCAAAAAAGCCAAACAAAAAACCAATGTGGGATTGCACTTTTTTTGCAATTTCACCGCACTTGGAATTTTTTTCCCGTTGTCTAGTACACGACATGCTAAAACCAATGATGTCGTTCAAAAGTACAACTCGTCCCGCAAAAAATAAGCCCTCACATGGCCAAATTGACGGAAAAATAAAAAAGTTATGGCTCTGGGAAGGAGGGGAGCGAAAAACGAACACGGAAAAACGAAAAATCCCCTGGTCATTAAGGGGTTAAAGAGATATAGGTAGCGACCGCACCATAATCCTTACCCATTGAAATTGGGATTTGATGAAAATGGGACTAGGAATGGTCTATAAAGATGTTAAGAATTAAAACGATACATGACAGTCTCTGATACACACTGAGACGTGCATTTTTTTTATAAATTATTTCCCTTTTTAATTTCTATATTAAAAGTTATGTTTGAGTCTTCAGTTAGGGATTCATTTGCCTCTGGCAATTTGTAGATTAAGATGTCCCTGATGTGCTCGATTGGTTTCAGGTATGGGGAATAGGCAGACTAGTCCATAGCATCAATGCTATGGGCTCCTTGCATCTTCTCGCCCGACTACTTGCACCAGTGACCCCATTCCGTCACCTCTCCTCCAGTCCCTTTCCTCTGCTGTCACCTCTCACCTAACAAAAATATTGAACCTCTCTCTCTCTTCCGGTATCTTTCCCTCCTCATTTAAGCATGCCATCATACATCCATTACTTAAAAAACCATCCCTCGACCAAAACAGTGCCGCTAGCTATAGACCTGTCTCTAATCTTCCCTTCATCTCTAAACTCCTGGAACGCCTGGTCCACTCCCGTCTTATCCACTATCTCTCAGATAACTCTCTTCTCGACCCTCTTCAATCTGGTTTCCGCTCTTTACACTCTACTGAAACTGCCCTCACTAAAGTCTCTAATGACCTATTAATACACCTCAAATACATTTCTAGAATTTGACCTTTTCTTACTTTCGACTCTGTAAAAAGTCTTACTGTTTCTCTTATTCATTCTTGTCTAGACTCTCAACTAATCGGCCTCCCTCTTACCAAACTCTACCCGCTCCAATCTGTCCTGAATGCTGCAGCCAGGATGATATTCCTCACAATCGTTCTTCCGATGCCTCCTCTACTTTGTGCCAGTCATTACACTGGTTACCCATCCACTCCAGAATCCAGTACAAACTTATTAGCCTCACGCACAAAGGATAACATGGCTCAGCACCACCTTACATCTCCTCACTGGTCTCAGCCTACCACCCTACCCGTGCTCTCCGCTCTGCTAATGACATGAGGTTAACATCCTCAATAATCAGAACCTCCCACTCCCATCTCCAAGACTTTACACGTGCTGTGCCAATTCTTTGGATTGCACTACCCAATACGATTAATCCCTAATCCCCACAGTTTTAAGCTTGCCTTAAAAATGCATTTGTTCAGACTTCAGGCCTTACTTCAAACTCCGCCGGACAGTTAATTATAGGTTGGCTGTCTACCTTAAATTTCCTAAGAAGACATAGGGGGCAACATTGGGAGAGGGGCGTCTCTAGGGTCCCGGAAGACCTCCAAGCCTTCCCGTCATACGGGTGCGTCCTAGCCAAAACATACGGGGGGACGAGAAACTAGTAACATCTGGAACTAAAGAGAGAGAGAGCTGTAGAGAACGAACAAACGAGAACAGCAGTTGTGAGGACTATTCCGAATGCTCAGCAGGGTAGGACTACAACACACAGGAGCTAGTGGTAGGCAACGATTTCCATCTGCGAAGGAAACTCTGGATGTGCCCATCGGACCGGCCGGTCTCAGAGAGCTCTGTTAAACGTACTCTGGATTGAGGATCCTGAAGCCTTCAGTAAAGAGGTAAAGAGACTGCAACCTTGTGTCCTCGTTATTGCCTGCACCTCACACCATCACCATCCACCTTACTGGGAAGCCCTGGGGACATACTTCACCTGTGGGAAGTTATGCCATCCAGCTGCCATTCCATCACCCCAGCGGACCCCACAGCAGCGTCGGTCACCCTGACCAAACACCACAGGTGGCGTCACAAACCCCTGACAGACTGTACCACCTTTATTGGACGCCCCTTAGCAGGGTCGCGTACCGGGTCTAGCCACCATGACAGCCTCAGCACCGAACCAGAGAGGCCCGGTACCGAGAACCCGTGGCCCTGTGTCTGGGGGCGCTCCACAGGAACTGCTGACACACTTCAGCAACATGAGGGCTTGCATTGTCGTGCTTTAGAAGGAACCCAGGGCCCAGTGCACCTGCATATGGTCTCACAATGGGTCTGAGGATCTCCTCCCCGTACCTAATAGCAGTCATGGTACCTCTGGATAGTACATGGAGGTCTGTGCGGCCCTCCAAACAAGTGCCTCCCCACAACATTACTGACCCACTATCAAACCAGTCATACTGGCGGATGATCCAGGCAGCGGAACGTTCTCCGTGAGTCTCCAGACTCTGTCACATGTGCTCAGTGTGAGCCTGCACAAATTCTTGAAAAGCATAGGGCGCCATTGTCAATGGAATCTGCGAATCTTGGTATTCTCTGGCAAATGCCATTCACGCTGCATGGTGTTGGGCTGCAAGCTCAACACCCACCTGTGGACATCGGGCCCTCATGAAGTCTGGTTCTGAATGTTTGACCAGACACATGAATGTTAGTGGACTGCTAGATGTTATTTTGCCAGGCTCTGGCACTGTTCCTCCTTGCACAAAGGAGGAGAAAGTGGTCATGCTGCTGGCTTGTTTACCTCCTACGGCCCTCTCCATATCTCTTAGTGTATTGGCCTGTCTCCTGGTATCTGCTCCATGCTCTGTACACTGTGCTGACAGACACAGCTTCCCTTCTTGCCACAGCTCGCATTGATGTACCATCCTGGATAAGCTGCACTAACTGAACAACTTCTGTGGGTTGTAGACACTGCCTCATGCTACTGTACCTCTACGGGGGTGTCAGGGGTTTACCGCGACAGAGGAGCCAGAACACCGCAATGTCTGATTTCTCCTACTCCTGCACTGATTAGAAGCACTTCACCTTCATATTAAATGGTGCAGGTTTCCTTTAGCAGTGGAAGCGCTAATCTGCTCAGTTGAGAGCTCTTGGAAGCTTTCCTGCATTAGGGCTCAGCTGGTCACTGTTAGCCACTCCCATCTCCTATATAATCTTGGTCCTGGCTAGCACTCCTTGTCAGAGGATAGCTTTTGCTGCATGGCTGGAGGTTGGTGGTTGTTTGAGAAGGCAGTTTATCTGTGACTGTTGCTAGGTTTTGGGGGTGTGCTAATTCCCCTTCTTATACTTTGGTTTTACCCCATCCTCCACTCCCCAGTGTATTCCTCTGTTTGTGTGAGAATATTTGTATGATTGGTATTTTCCTTTATCCCTGTTCATATTACCTTGTTAGTCTGGTTGGTGTATTACGGTACACTACTACTCCCCTTTTCCCTGGGGGTGGATTCAGAAGCTAAGGCAAGGTACGTGGCCCTGGCGTCTTCAACATCAGAAGTAATCATGACACAGCGGGTCCGTGCTCCCAAAATTCAGCTTATGCATCACGGGTGAGCTGGTTTATATTCCTTCTCTTCAAAGTCATCCTTTTTGCCTGGTCTGTGGTCACCCCATGCACAATCACTTATTTATATGGGTTGGCTTGCTAATTGCCTATCATTGCAACATGTTGACTGTTCCATTTGCACAACAGCAGGATGAATTGATCACAATCAGTGTTGCTCCATAACTGGACAGGTTGATTTCACAGAAGTATGATTGACTTGAAGTTACAGTCGTGTTCAAAATAATAGCAGTCCAAAATGACTAACCACATTAATCAATGTTTTTGGTATAAATTATATTATCACATGACACACAATTTACCAGTTGGTGCAGTAGATTCTAAGAAAACCACCAGACTCCGCATTCATGAACTGCATGTTTTTGAGTCTGTGTATTAGAATAATTAATTGAAAGGGGGTGTGATCAAAATAGCAGCATGGAGTTCAATTAGTGAGGGCAATCATTCTGTGAATAAACAGGAGTGAATCAGGTGGCCCTTATTTAATGGTGAAGCCAGGACATGTTGTACATGTATTTCTCTTTGAACATCTGAGAAATATGGGTTGTTTGAGGCCACTGTTCAGAAGAACAACGCACTTTCATTAAAAAGTTGATTGGAGAGCGTAAAACTTATAAAGAAGTGCAGACAATGATAGGCTGTTCAGCTAAAATAATCTCCAATGCTTTAAAATGGAAAGCCGAGCCAGCGAGAAATGGAAGCAAATGTAAGACTACCATTCAAATGGATGGAAGAATGGCCAGAATGGCAAAGGCTCAGCCAATAATCAGCTCCAGGATGATCAAAGACAGTCTCAAGTTACCCAAAAACCTGGGTGGATACGCGGTGACTGACCTATTTTTCTATTATCTAGCAGGTCAAATACGCTACTTAAAGAATTGGATAGTTGGGGACAAACTCTCTAATGCAGAGCAGAGGCTCATCTCATACATCTCCTGGGTGGACATACACTATGGGCAATATTGGATGGTTCCTATAGACCACCACAAGGGTTATTATTTGCACACACCACCTTGGCTAAACAGGTGTGGCGAAAAAGTAAGCGTATTATGAAATTCTCTGATCAGGTAGGAGAGTCGAGATGCTCGGTACCAGCTTCGGGGCCGTACAGTCACCTACAACAAATAGGAGACTCAGATGACAGGGCAACTGATTGGGGTTCACAAGAATCAGACAGTAACTGTATCATGAATTTATCATCCCATACACTTACGACATCAGAGTATAAGGTACTGAAAGCGGGGATGACCTTTGTGCCAACCACAAGATTTGACCCATTTGTATGGGTTAAGGATGTACATTTATTCCTAAGAAAATTAAGATGGAAGAAATTTTTTGCTCATAATGATAGGGATAAGTGTCAACAATTGGGAATATCGATTGATGAGCACCCAGAAGTGCTATTATTGACTGAATTGGCTAGGGAGAGTGAGAGAAATATGGGAGAAGGCCCCTTCACTAACCTTAAGTGTAAGAGCTCAAGGATGCCACCCAGTGGAGAGATAAGTAGTATTGATATCTTTTGTAAACTCGTGGTTGAAGACATTAAGAAGATTAAAACTAAAGAGAATAGAATACCCCCCAATTTGACATATGATGATATGATGGCAATTCAGAACTTAAAAGAGAACATGTCCGTAGTGATTAAGCCCTCGGACAAAGGGGGCAACACGGTCGTAATGAATAGTGAACAATACCGTGATATGTGTATGGAGTTACTGTCAGATAGAACAACTTATGAGATTTTGGTACGTGACCCCAGCCCAGAGTACCAGTTAGCTCTAAAAGAAATTGTAGGCGAGGCTAAATGGAAATGTCTTATCTCCTCCAGTGAAATAGATTTTCTCTTGCCGAAATAGCCACTATTTGCGACTTTTTACGCAAATCCCAAGATACAAAAGGGATATCCTCCCTTAAAAGGGAGGCCGATAGTATCAGGCATTGATGCGTTATGCCAGAACAGCAGTGTGTATCTGGACCAAGTCCTGAGAAATTTTGTAATGGCCCTTCCATCACATATTAGGGATACCACGGATCTCCTTAATAAGCTGGATGGCATCAGTGTTGACCCAGGTACTATACTAGCATCAATTGATGTTGAAGCATTGTATTCCAGTATATCTCACGAACAGGGCGTCATGGCGGCCAGATATTTCTTGAGCACCAGGGGCAGCCACTTTACATCACATAATGAGTTTCTACTAGACTTATTACAGTTCGTCCTTAGGCACAATTCTTTCCTTTTTGGGGGGATGTACTACCACCAGCTCAGGGGCACGGCTATGGGTAGCCCTTGTGCACCCACATACGCCAATTTGCTACTGGGCTGGTGGGAAGATACCGTGGTATTTAAGGACGGGGATGTCATCTGGGGCCCCAACATTCAATTTTGGGGTCGCTATATAGATGACATCCTCGTTATTTGGACGGGTAGCAAAGATGAATTTGCCACTTTTGTTGGACACCTCAATGAGAATGATTTGGGCCTTAAGTTTACGTATGAGATAGGGGGCGAGAGAATTGCCTTTCTTGACGTATTAATCTCTATACAAATGGATGGTTCACTGAAAACATCAATGTTTCACAAACCGACGGTTACTAACAGCCTTTTGAGGTCGGAGAGTCATCATCATGTCCCCCAGAAACAAGGTATTCCTAAGGGCCAGTTACTTCGGCTCAGAAGGAACTGTTCAGGGACGGCTGATTTTTGTGAAAAGGCGAAGGATCTTACTAATAGATTTAGAGATCGAGGCTACCCAGGGCCAGTGATTAAAAGAGCGTATCATCATGCGCTCAGGACTGATAGGACATCCCTCTTGGCAATAAAAAAAGTACAAGGTGCAGAGACTCTTACAAGATTAATAGGCACTTTTGATGACCAAAACCCTAAGGTTATGCATATACTTAGGAAGCATTGGAGTGTGCTGAGAAGCGACCCTGACATTGTAAAATGGATTACACCCAAACCGTCGGTGACCTTCAGGAGAGGGAAATCTATAAAAGATCAGGTGGTTGCTAGCCACTATGTCCCCCCTAAAAAAGAAGGTACGTGGCTGGATAATAGATCAAAAGGGACCTTCAGGTGTGGCCACTGTAGCTACTGTCGATATGTAACGCCATCCAATACGTTCACTAGTACAGTTACAAATAGAACATATAACAACAAACACTTTGCAAACTGTAAGACAGTAGGAGTCATCTACCTATGTACGTGTACTTGTCCTCTAAATTATATCGGTAAAACTAAGAGGCAGTTTAAAATTCGTATTGGTGAACATATTGGCGACATACGCAACAAGAGAGACACACCGTTGGCGCGCCATGTGTTGTGAATTCTGCTCTTGGGTTCCCTCCAGTGGTGGTAGGTGGGAATGCAGTTGTCTCTGAGTGACAGTCCTGGCCAGGTGTATCTGCTAATTGCTGTTCTGACTGGGATATTTAAGTGTGCAGGATTCATTAGCCCTTTCCAGTTGTCAATGTTTCTTTGCAAGTATTGGATCTATGCCTGGCCTCACCTGCTTAGCTGCCAAATTCAGCAAAGATAAGTGTTTTGTTTTTGTATCTGTGGCACACTGCTGTGTGCTTGTTTCTGTTTATTCCTGCTCTGTTTGTAGGATTCACTGGAGTTGCAGATATACGCTCCTACATCTTTAGTTAGATGTAGGAAGTTTTTTTGTATATTCTGCTGTGGATTTTTTGAAGGGTTTTAATACTGACCGCACAGAACTCTGTCCTATCCTGTCCTATCTAGCTAGAGTGGCCTCCTGTGCTAAATCCTGTTTTTTCTGCCTGTGTATGTTTTTTCCTCTCCGACTCACCGCCAATATTTGTGGGGGGCTGTATATCCTTTGGGGATTTTCTCTGAGGCAAGATAGTATTCCGGTTTCCATCTTTAGGGGTATTTAGTCCTCCGGCTGGGACGAGGTGTCTAGGTGTGTTAGGTACACTCCACGGCTACTTCTAGTTGCGGTGTTAAGTTCAGGTTTGCGGTCAGTATAGTGGCCACTTTCTCCAGTGAACGTTCTCATGCAGCTCCAAGGTCACCGGATCATAACAGCCATGTAAATATGCATCATGGGGGTGATCTGGGGTCTGTTGCTATTAGAACAATTGAAGTGGTGGAACCATCTGTCCGTCAAGGGGATTGGGATAAAAAAAATTCTGCAAAGAGAGACGAGGTGGATTTTTTGGATGGACACTGTCCAGCCAAAAGGGCTTAATGAACAGCTCACCTTCTCAAGCTTTATCTAGCGATTAAAGGTTACAATATATCTCCCATGCAAGAAAACAATATAGCCGGAAATCTATTAGGTTTTTGAGTATTGCCAGTTGGTAGAATGATCCCTGGCTCGCATCCGTTTGTTAGTGGGTGTCCAGTATATGTTGGGGTGTTAAAAGGTTATTATGCTGGCACAAGATGCATGGTAAATTAGTGCATCCAAAAGACTTCCACTAATTGAGTGCTTATTTACTACCTCTCTCCACTACATATTGCGCACTAAAAGCAAATTATGCAGCCATATTAGTGGTAGGACATTGGTTCTATTGTGGAGGCGCCTAGGTATTTATCAGAGCGTAACTAAACATATGGAGAGATATGAGGGCTCGTGCACCTGCGCAATAGAGCAGGGGGCGGGAGGTGTTAGTAGGCATTTGACTCCGGGAGACGCCAGTACCCCTCTGCAGCTGTGCACTAGGTGGAGCGCATCTTGCGTTCCACTGTATATGTGTGACATCATTATTAATGGCAGCGCATGCCCCTAGAGGTGGAGGGCATTTGCGTTCCACTGAATGCGCGAGACATCATCAATAACGGCAGTGCATTCTTCCAGACATAGCACAACATGTGCTTAATGGAGTCCGACAGGAGAGGCCGCTTAGGCTAATGAAGGTGGGTGGAGATTGTAGTATCCCACCTTATAAGAGGGAGGTTAGTAAAGCGCTCAGCACAGACTCTTATCAGACAGGACTATCTCGTCTGTCTTCAGCTCTATGGCCTATTAAGGACTGACATTTTTTGAGATCCCCTGATGAACCCCCGTTCATGACAGTGCGGAGGAGAAATGCGTCGGGACAGTGTGTGAGCCGATGCATCAGCATGGCTGTCGGAAGGGAAAGCCTAGCAACAATGAGCTAAGTGACATTGATGAGTTATAAAGATTATGCTATTGATGCAGCACATGAAGCACTTTATTTAAATATGTTCTGATCACCTGTGCAGTCATGTGAATACTAAGAGTGTACCTATTAAGGTCACTTGGATCTATTGTGGTTGCGTTTTTTTGCGTTTTTTTGCACATATTTTGTATGAGTAGATGTCCGTGTATTTATATCATACAGCCAGCTGTCCTTACATGAGTATTGTCTCCCTGCGTATTTACTTATAGATTTACCAGCACCATTAGTAGGACAGCATAGAGCCAGTACAGCCTATTATAGTCAGGATCTGTGTTTTAAAACTCTATTGAAGATCTAGAGACTGATGTGCTGGTTCGGACGTATATATCTAGTTAAGACTCCATGATATAACCACTGAAAATACTTCTGGATAGAACAATGGTAGTCTAGTGTGAGGAACATGTAGAGGTGCATTCAGTGGGGTTATTATGGATCTATATTGATCCATAACTGTTTGTTTTGTTTTGTCTGTGTTTTCTAGTTTTTAGGGACTTTCCAGGGATAGAAGGGAGAGCCGCAGTGGAACGGGGGTACCACATCGCATTATAGGGTGCAAACCTCCGCTGTTAGGAAGGACAACAGATTCCAGGGCCTATTAGGGCTAGTAGAGGCATACTGTATCCAAGGAATTTTTCTTTTTTCTGATTGTTTCATTGTTGATAATTTTTTTTTTTTATTTTTCATATTTTTTTTATTTTTTCTATTTTGTGTGTTTTTTTCGGGCACTATTATCAATCTATATGGAGGGTACGTTGAATTGGGTGTACCTCTATTTCCTGGTGGTCCCTATAGGGATGTGTCTTTTGATTTTTACTTTTTATAGTGGCATTGTACAGAATTCATAATAAAGATTGATGCTTTTAGGGGAAGGTTTTGTTCTTTTTTGGTTGGCCTAGTCATATACTCCCCTTTCAAATAATTGATAGGATAGTTGTTTTTGTTCAGGTAGGAGAAACTCAGATATGGTACAATCCCGAATTTCCACATCTAAAAAATCTACAATATTCAATTTTTTGGAAACAAAATGGAATAAAGACACAACCAGATTTCTGAAAATGAAACTTTATTATCGTTTGAACAAATTCATATAAAGTTTGGGATCCCTGATAGGGATTTTTATAGATATCTGCAAATGAGACATGCCATAATGCATTAGTTTCCGTTTCCAAAAATTCTTATATCCAGATATCCATTGATAGGAGTGTTTTCAACTCAAGGACCCACGGCATAATATCCTCCCTGTATACCTTTCTGCTAAACTCCAGAATTGCGTCTACCCGACTCGCTGTAGAGAGCAAATGGCGGTAATTAATCCCCTCTATTGATGATGATCAATGGGATGATGCCCTAGAGGCACATACGATGGCATCGCCGGCTGCAAATAAGTTAATTCAATTATATATACTTCATCAATCCTATCTGACCCAGAGTAGACTACATAGATTTGGTAGACTAGTTATTGATGAATGTCATAGATGTGGGGAACCAGGGGCAGATTTCTGGCATCTTATTTGGAATTGTGGGATAATACGAGGATACCGGAGTGATGTAATAACTACATTAGAGCAGATAATTGGGATACCAATTGAATGTAGTCCAGAGTTGTGTATCCTGGGAATTGTTGATGAAGAGAGGTGGGTGCATCATGATAGAATATTTCTCCGGGAACTTCTATTTATGGCTAGGAAAGCAATAGCCTTGAGGTGGATGGGGAGGAAGCCTCCTACTATTAATCAATGGAAAAAATTGGTGAATGATATAATACCATATGAGAACATATTATATAGAAATAGAGGATGTCCCCAGAAGTTCCATAAGATATTGGAGAGATGCACTTGTCCCCTAGTGCCATGACTTCATCTATCTCACGATACAATCCCTGATCCATGTCCCTTGCAGTACATGAGAACATTGGTGTGTATAGACTAGAGGAGTGTGTTGCTTTTTCATGACCTGACCTGGTACGAGTGCTGAATTCTGACATAGAACCTATTAATTTAAGTGTGCAATGCTTTGTAATGGACATTACTTTGATATGCTATGTTCCATTCTGTTTGTTTATCTGTTTTTTTCTTTGTTTTCTTTAATTGTTTCTTCTATTATTGAAAGTGTAATGTTACATTCCTGTTATTGTGGAAAGTGATTATATGGGTCATTCTGACTTTACACTGCATTGTTATATGTTTGCAATCGTATCCTGTGGAATCTTTCAATAAAAAGTGTTTTAAAAAAGACAGTCTCAAGTTACCTGTAAGTACTGTGACAGAAGACGCCCCGAACTCTTCATTCAAGCCACTGTACACTCTGAAGACCATAAAGCATGGTGGTGCAAGCAGGGGCGGCGTCAGCACCCGGCGCACCCGGGAAGTGCCAGGGCCCTGAGCAGGCAGGGGGCCCACTCGCCGTCAGGGACACTGGCGCGCTATAGTGCCGGCCCCCGCAAGTGGACCCCCCGCCTGCTCCGGGCCCCGGCACTTGCGATACTTACCCCTCCCAGTTCCAGCGCAGCAGCGTCTTCCGTCCTCAGACTGTGACGTTCAGGTCAGAGGGCGCGATGACGTCACCAGTGCGCGCCCTCTGCCTGAGCAGTCACAGCACAGAGAGCAGGAAGACGCCGACGCTGAGGAGTCCA
Source organism: Ranitomeya imitator (assembly GCF_032444005.1). Lineage (NCBI taxonomy): Eukaryota > Metazoa > Chordata > Amphibia > Anura > Dendrobatidae > Ranitomeya > Ranitomeya imitator. The sequence goes on along the minus strand of NC_091284.1, from coordinate 680,185,013 downwards.
GAGCAGAGCAGCGTCAAGCAACGAGAGGTGAGTATTTAATTTTTTTTTTTATATTTGGAGCAATATATTGGGACCATCAGAAGGGGCCCATATATGGAGCATTATATGGGGCTAATTCTACATGGCGCATCTTATGGGGCCAATAATTTAGGGAGCATCTTATGGGGCCAATTCTATAGGGAGCATTATATGGGGCCAATTTAATATGGAGCATCTTATGGGGCCAATTCAATATGGAGCAGTATATGGGGCCAATTACATATGGAGCAGTATCTGGGGCCAATAATATATGAAGCATTTTATGGGACTAATCATATATGGAGCATTTTATATGGCCAATTATATATGGAGCATTATATGGGGCCCATTATACATGGAGCATCTTATGGGGCCAATTATTTTTGGAGCATTATATGAGACCCATTCTGTAAGGCCTCTTTCACACGTCCAGATAATTCCGGTACCGGAGAAATCGGTACCGGAATTATCCGTGTCCGTGTGTCCGTGTGCTCACGTAGTGTTGTGAATTCTGTGGTCAAGCTCCCTCCTGTGGTCATGAGTGGTACTTCGGCTGGTTCCGTCCATGAGCTTCATCTGGTGGATGTGAGTGGGGCTGCGGCTTCTGAGTTTCCTTCCTCAGGTGACGAGGTTAGGTCGTTAGGTGCTGCTCTATTTAACTCCACCTAGTTGTTTGTTCCTTGCCTCCAGTCAGTGTTCCAGTATTGGTCTTGCTCTCTCCTGGATCGTCTTGTGGCCTGTCTGCCCTGCATAAGCTAAGTTCTGCTTGTGTTACTTTTGTTTGCTATTTTTTCTGTCCAGCTTGCTATATTGGTTTTTCTTGCTTGCTGGAAGCTCTGGGACGCAGAGGAAGCACCTCCGTACCGTTAGTCGGTACGGAGGGTCTTTTTGCGCCCTCTGCGTGGTTGTTTGTAGGTTTTTGTGCTGACCGCAAAGCTATCTTTACTATCCTCGGTCTATTCAGTAAGTCGGGTCTCACTTTGCTAATAACTATTTCATCTCTGTGTTTGTATTTTCATCTTTACTCACAGTCATTATATGTGTGGGGCTGCCTTTTCCTTTGGGGAATTTCTCTGAGGCAAGGTAGGCTTATTTTTCTATCTTCAGGGCTAGCTAGTTTCTCAGGCTGTACCCGAGGCGCCTAGGTCTGGTCAGGAGCGCTCCACGGCTACCTCTAGTGTGGTGTGATAGGATTAGGGATTGCGGTCACCAGAGTTCCCACGTCTCAGAGCTCGTCCTATGTTGTTAGTAACTATCAGGTCACTTTGTGTGCTCTTAACCACCAGGTCCATTGTGTTTCTGAATCACCAGTTCATAACAGTACTGGAGGCCCAAAGTACTAATGTTTCTCAATAGAGGGAAAAGAGAAGTTCTGAGACCATTTTTTTTTTCTCTGCACTGTGTTTTGCCTTTCTTTTCCCCTAGACATTTTGGTGGTTCAGGACACAGGTGTAGTGATGGACATTAAAGGTCTGTCTTCTTGTGTGGATCATCTCACTGCAAGAGTACAAAATATTCAAGACTTTGTGGTTCAGAATTCTATGTTAGAACCTAGAATTCCTATTCCTGATTTGTTTTCTGGAGATAGAGCTAAGTTTCTGAGTTTTAAAAATAATTGTAAACTACTTCTGGCTTTGAAACCCCGCTCCTCTGGTGACCCAGTTCAACAAGTTAAGATCATTATTTCTTTATTACGTGGCGACCCGCAAGACTGGGCATTTTCCCTTGCGCCAGGAGATCCTGCATTATGTAATATTGATGCGTTTTTTCTGGCGCTCGGATTGCTTTATGATGAACCTAATTCAGTGGATCAGGCAGAGAAAAATTTGCTGGCTCTGTGTCAGGGTCAGGATGAGGTAGATATATATTGTCAGAAGTTTAGGAAGTGGTCTGTGCTCACTCAATGGAATGAATGTGCGCTGGCAGCAATTTTCAGAAAGGGTCTCTCTGAAGCCCTTAAGGATGTCATGGTGGGATTTCCTATGCCTGCTGGTCTGAATGAGTCTATGTCTTTGGCCATTCAGATCGATCGACGCTTACGTGAGCGTAAAACTGTGCACCATTTGGCGGTATTATCTGAACATAAACCTGAGCCTATGCAATGTGATAGGACTTTGACCAGAGCTGAACGGCAAGAACACAGACGTCGGAATGGGCTGTGTTTTTACTGTGGTGATTCCACTCATGCTATTTCCGATTGTCCTAAGTGCACTAAGCGGTTCGCTAGGTCTGCCACCATTGGTACGGTACAGTCGAAATTTCTTTTGTCCGTTACTTTGATCTGCTCTTTGTCGTCCTATTCTGTCATGGCATTTGTGGATTCAGGCGCTGCCCTGAATTTGATGGACTTGGAGTTTGCTAGGCGCTGTGGGTTTTTCTTGGAGCCCTTGCAGTATCCTATTCCACTGAGAGGAATTGATCCTACGCCTTTGGCCAAGAATAAGCCTCAGTACTGGACCCATCTGACCATGTGCATGGCTCCTGCGCACCAGGAGGATATTCGCTTTTTGGTGTTGCATAATCTGCATGATGTGGTCGTGTTGGGGTTGCCATGGCTACAAGTTCATAACCCAGTATTGGATTGGAAATCTATGTCTGTGTCCAGCTGGGGTTGTCAGGGGGTGCATGGTGATGTTCCATTTCTGTCTGTTTCGTCATCCACCCCTTCTGAGGTCCCAGAGTTCTTGTCGGATTACCGGGATGTATTTGATGAGCCCAAGTCCAGTGCCCTACCTCCGCATAGGGATTGCGATTGTGCTATCAATTTGATTCCTGGTAGTAAGTTTCCTAAAGGTCGACTGTTTAATTTGTCTGTGCCTGAGCACGCCGCTATGCGGAGTTACGTAAAGGAATCCTTGGAGAAGGGTCATATTCGCCCGTCGTCGTCACCATTGGGAGCAGGGTTCTTTTTTGTGGCCAAGAAGGATGGTTCGTTGAGACCTTGTATTGATTACCGCCTTCTAAATAAAATCACAGTCAAATTTCAGTACCCCTTGCCGCTGCTGTCTGATTTGTTTGCTCGGATTAAGGGGGCTAGTTGGTTCACCAAGATAGATCTTCGTGGTGCGTATAATCTTGTGCGTATTAAACAGGGCGATGAATGGAAAACAGCATTTAATACGCCCGAGGGCCATTTTGAGTACCTGGTTATGCCATTCGGGCTTTCCAATGCTCCATCAGTATTTCAGTCCTTTATGCATGACATCTTCCGAGAGTACCTGGATAAATTCCTGACTGTATACTTGGATGATATTTTGGTCTTCTCGGATGATTGGGAGTCTCACGTGAAGCAGGTTAGAATGGTGTTCCAGGTCCTGCGTGCTAATTCCTTGTTTGTGAAGGGGTCAAAGTGTCTCTTTGGTGTTCAGAAGGTTTCATTTTTGGGTTTCATTTTTTCCCCTTCTACTATCGAGATGGACCCTGTTAAAGTTCAGGCCATTTATGAGTGGACTCAGCCAACATCTCTGAAAAGTCTGCAAAAGATCCTGGGCTTTGCTAATTTTTATCGTCGCTTCATCAATAATTTTTCTAGTATTGCTAAACCGTTGACTGATTTAACCAAGAAGGGTGCTGATGTGGTCAATTGGTCTTCTGCTGCTGTGGAAGCTTTTCAGGAGTTGAAGCGTCGTTTTTCTTCTGCCCCTGTGTTGTGCCAGCCAGATGTTTCGATCCCGTTCCAGGTCGAGGTTGATGCTTCTGAGATTGGAGCAGGGGCTGTTTTGTTGCAAAGAACTTCTGATGGCTCGGTGATGAAACCATGTGCCTTCTTTTCCAGGAAGTTTTCGCCTGCTGAGCATAATTATGATGTTGGCAATCGAGAGTTGCTGGCCATGAAGTGGGCATTCGAGGAGTGGCGTCATTGGCTTGAAGGAGCTAAGCATCGCGTGGTGGTCTTGACTGATCACAAGAACTTGACTTATCTCGAGTCTGCCAAATGGTTGAATCCTAGACAGGCTCGTTGGTCGCTGTTTTTCTCCCGTTTTGACTTTGTGGTTTCGTACCTTCCGGGCTCTAAGAATGTGAAGGCAGATGCCCTTTCTAGGAGTTTTGTGCCCGACTCTCCGGGTTTGCCTGAGCCGGCGGGTATTCTCAAAGAGGGGGTAATTTTGTCTGCCATCTCCCCTGATTTGCGGCGGGTGCTGCAAAAATTTCAGGCTAATAGACCTGACCGTTGCCCAGCGGAGAAACTGTTTGTCCCTGATAAATGGACGAGTAGAGTTATCTCTGAGGTTCATTGTTCGGTGTTGGCTGGTCATCCTGGAATCTTTGGTACCAGAGATTTGGTGGCTAGATCCTTTTGGTGGCCATCTCTGTCGCGGGATGTGCGTTCGTTTGTGCAGTCCTGTGGGATTTGTGCTTGGGCTAAGCCCTGCTGTTCTCCTGCCAGTGGGTTGCTTTTGCCCTTGCCGGTCCCGAAGAGGCCCTGGACACATATCTCTATGGATTTTATTTCGGATCTCCCCGTCTCTCAAAAGATGTCGGTCATTTGGGTGGTTTGTGATCGCTTCTCTAAGATGGTCCATTTGGTACCCTTGTCTAAATTGCCTTCCTCCTCTGATTTGGTGCCATTGTTTTTCCAACATGTGGTTCGTTTACATGGCATTCCGGAGAACATCGTTTCTGACAGAGGTTCCCAGTTTGTTTCGAGGTTTTGGCGAGCCCTTTTGTGCTAGGATGGGCATTGATTTGTCTTTTTCCTCGGCTTTCCATCTTCAGACAAATGGTCAAACTGAACGAACCAATCAGACCTTGGAAACATATCTGAGATGTTTTGTTTCTGCTGATCAGGATGATTGGGTGTCCTTTTTGCCTTTGGCTGAGTTCGCCCTTAATAATCGGGTCAGCTCGGCTACTTTGGTTTCACCGTTTTTCTGCAATTCTGGTTTCCATCCTCGTTTCTCTTCAGGGCAGGTTGAGTCTTCGGACTGTCCTGGTGTGGATACTGTGGTGGATAGGTTGCAGCAGATTTGGACTCATTGGACTCATGTAGTGGACAATTTGACATTGTCCCAGGAGAAGGTTCAACATTTCGCTAACCGCAGGAGCTGTGTGGGTCCCCGACTTCGTGTTGGGGATTTGGTTTGGTTGTCGTCTCGTTATATTCCTATGAAAGTTTCCTCTCCTAAGTTTAAGCCTCGTTTCATTGGTCCGTATAGGATTTCTGAGGTTCTTAATCCTGTGTCTTTTCGTTTGACCCTTCCAGCTTCTTTTTCCATCCATAATGTATTCCATAGGTCATTGTTGCGGAGATACGTGGCACCTGTGGTTCCATCCATTGATCCTCCTGCTCCGGTTTTGGTTGAGGGGGAGTTGGAGTATATAGTGGAGAAGATTTTGGATTCTCGTATTTCGAGACGGAAACTCCAGTACCTGGTTAAGTGGAAGGGTTATGGTCAGGAAGATAATTCCTGGGTCTTTGCTTCTGATGTTCATGCTGCCGATCAGGTTCGTGCCTTTCATTTGGCTTATCCTGGTCGGCCTGGGGGCTCTGGTGAGGGTTCGGTGACCCCTCCTCAAGGGGGGGGGTACTGTTGTGAATTCTGTGGTCAAGCTCCCTCCTGTGGTCATGAGTGGTACTTCGGCTGGTTCCGTCCATGAGCTTCATCTGGTGGATGTGAGTGGGGCTGCGGCTTCTGAGTTTCCTTCCTCAGGTGACGAGGTTAGGTCGTTAGGTGCTGCTCTATTTAACTCCACCTAGTTCTTTGTTCCTTGCCTCCAGTCAATGTTCCAGTATTGGTCTTGCTCTCTCCTGGATCGTCTTGTGGCCTGTCTGTCCTGCATAAGCTAAGTTCTGCTTGTGTTACTTTTGTTTGCTATTTTTTCTGTCCAGCTTGCTATATTGGTTTTTCTTGCTTGCTGGAAGCTCTGGGACGCAGAGGAAGCACCTCCGTACCGTTAGTCGGTACGGAGGGTCTTTTTGCGTCCTCTGCGTGGTTGTTTGTAGGTTTTTGTGCTGACCGCAAAGCTATCTTTACTATCCTCGGTCTATTCAGTAAGTCGGGCCTCACTTTGCTAATACCTATTTCATCTCTGTGTTTGTATTTTCATCTTTACTCACAGTCATTATATGTGGGGGGCTGCCTTTTCCTTTGGGGAATTTCTCTGAGGCAAGGTAGGCTTATTTTTCTATCTTCAGGGCTAGCTAGTTTCTCAGGCTGTGCCCGAAGCGCCTAGATCTGGTCAGGAGCGCTCCACGGCTACCTCTAGTGTGGTGTGATAGGATTAGGGATTGCGGTCAGCAGAGTTCCCACGTCTCAGAGCTCGTCCTATGTTGTTAGTAACTATCAGGTCACTTTGTGTGCTCTTAACCACCAGGTCCATTGTGTTTCTGAATCACCAGTTCATAACAACGTAGTACATCAGTGTGGCACACGTGCGGCAGCCGTGTGCCGCCCATGTGCCGACTGAGGACTACACAGACCGTGCAGGATACAGCGCTACAGTTAAGCGCTGTCCCCCGCATGCGGTGCTGAAGCCGGTATTCATCCCTTCTTCCCAGCAGCGCTCGCTGGAGAGAAGGAATGAAAATTCTTTTTTTTTCTTTTCCCTTAAAAATAAAGTTTGTGTGTCCCCTCCCGCCTCCCATTCCCTGTGCGCCCCCTCCCCCCCCGCTTGCCAGGAAATACTCACCGACACCCAGCTCCAGCGATGTCTCCTCTCAGCGCCGGCAGCAGGCCCTGTGTGAGCGGTCACGTGGTCCCGCTCATTACAGTGAGGAATATGCGCACATAGACTTGTATTACCGACGCATCGCGACGTGTGGACACACGTTCCATACGTCGTGCACTGGATGCGTCGGTAATTGGCGGACCGTCGTCACAAAAAAATGTTCACTGTAACGTTTTTTTGTGCGACGCGTCTGCCATTTTCGGACTGCAGTGTGGGCAGCGGATGCGTCGAAAAACTGCATCCGCTGCCCCCTTCGTGCAAAAAATTCACAACGTCCGTCGGTAAGTCGGCCCGACGGGGTAGGTACTATGATTTGATCATATATACAGTTAGGTCCATATATATTTTGACAGAGACAACATTTTTCTAATTTTGGTTATAGACATTACCACAATGAATTGTAAACAAAACAATTCAGATGCATTTGAAATTTAGACTTAAAGCTTTAATTTGAGGGTATCCACATTAAAATTGGATGGAGTGTTTAGGAGTTTCAGCTCCTTAACATGTGCCACCCTGTTTTTAAAGGGACCAAAAGTAATTGGACAGATTCAATAATTTTAAATAAAATGTTCATTTCTAGTACTTGGTTGAAAACCCTTTGTTGGCAATGACTGCCTGAAGTCTGGACCTCATGGACATCACCAGACGCTGTGTTTCCTCCTTTTTGATGCTCTGCCAGGCCTTCACTGCGGTGGTTTTCAGTTGTTGTTTGTTTGTGGGCCTTTCTGTCTGAAGTTTAATCTTTAGCAAGTGAAATGCATGCTCAATTGGGTTGAGATCAAGTGACTGACTTGGCCATTCAAGAATATTCTACTTCTTTGCTTTAATAAACTCCTGGGTTGCTTTGGCTTTATGTTTTGGGTCATTGTCCATCTGTAGTATGAAACGACGACCAATCAGTTTGGCTGCATTTGGCTGGATCTGAGCACACAGTATGGCTCTGAATACGTCAGAATTCATTCGGCTGCTTCTGTCCTGTGTCACATCATCAATAAACACTAGTGACCCAGTGCCACTGGCAGCCATGCATGCCCAAGCCATCACACTGCCTCCGCCGTGTTTTACAGATGATGTGGTATGCTTTGGATCATGAGCTGTACCACGCCTTCGCCATACTTTTCTCTTTCCATCATTCTGGTAGAGGTTGATCTTGGTTTCATCTGTCCAAAGAATGTTCTTCCAGAACTGTGCTGGCTTTTTTAGATGTTTTTTAGCAAAGTCCAGTCTAGCCTTTTTATTCTTGATGCTCATGAGTGGCTTGCACCGTGCAGTGAACCCTCTGTATTTACTATCATGCAGTCTTCTCTTTATGGTACATTTGGATATTGATACGCCGACCTCCTGGAGAGTGTTGTTCACTTGGTTGGCTGTTGTTAAGGGGTTTCTCTTCACCATGGAGATTATTCTGCGATCATCCACCACTGTTGTCTTCCGTGGGCGCCCAGGTCTTTTTGCATTGATGGGTTCACCAGTGCATTCTTTCTTTCTCAGGATGTACCAAACTGTAGATTTTGCCACTCCTAATATTGTAGCAATTTCTCGGATGTTTTTTTTTCTGTTTTCGCAGCTTAAGGATGGCTTGTTTCACCTGCATGGAGAGCTCCTTTGACCGCATATTTACTTCACAGCAAAACCTTCCAAATGCAAGCACCACACCTCAAATCAACTCCAGGCCTTTTATCTGCTTAATTGAGAATGACATATCGAAGGGATTGCCCACACCTATCCATGAAATAGCCTTGGAGTCACTTGTCCAATTACTTTTGGTCCCTTTAAAAACAGGGTGGCACATGTTAAGGAGCTGAAACTCCTAAACCCTTCATTCAATTTTAATGTGGATACCCTCAAATGAAAGCTGAAAGTCTGAACTTCAACTGCATCTGAATTGTTTTGTTTAAAATTCATTGTGGTAATGTCTATAACCAAAATTAGAAAAATGTTTTCTCTGTCCAAATATATATGGACCTAACTGTATATGTAATTTTATTTTTTAATATTTAATTTTTATTTATTTTTTTTCAATTTTTCTTTAAGGAGAATTGAGCAACCAAAAAATTTAAATTCTGGCATTTTTTTTTCTTCTCGCCATTTATCATATGTTTTAAATAATTCTATACTTTGGGCTTTTATATACATGACACGGTACCCATATGTTTATTAAATTGGAAAAAGGCGGAGGGGTAATTTAAAATTAGTATTTTTAAAAACTTTTTTACCTGCATCCCCTTTGGAGAGTTGATCTTGCAATCATTTCATTGCAGTATATAGGCTAAGCTTCAAAAGAGGACCAACATGGCTGCCATGGGGTCTTCTGTAGGTTTCTGGCATTTAACTCTTCCTGCCCTTCTTTCCTCAGTGATTGCGTTTTTGGTGTGTGATAAGTGCTGGTGGACACCCAGCCATTTAAATGTCACTGTCCGTGATTGACAGTGGCAGTATTTAAAGAAACACTCCCATCAAAATGTTTACCCTCTTAATACAGTTGTGCTCAAAAGTTTACATATCTTGGCAGAATTTTTGCTTTCTGGCCTTCTTGGCTTTTTTTCAGAGAATATGAATGATAAGACCAAAATCCATTTATTGTCAAACTACTGTGCTTTCTCTTTTTAAATCATAGTGACAACCCAAAACATCCAAATGACCCTGATCAAAAGTTTACAGTTAAGTCCATATATATTTGGACAGAGACATTTTTCAAATTTTGGTTATAGACATTACCACAATGAATTTTAAACAAAACAATTCAGATGCAGTTGAAGTTCAGACTTTCAGCTTTCATTTGAGGGTATCCACATTATAATTGGATGAAGGGTTTAGGAGTTTCAGCTCCTTAACATGTGCCATCCTGTTTTTAAAGGGACCAAAAGTAGTTGGACAGATTAAATAATTTGAAATAAAATGTTAATTTTCCCTTCTTCCATGACAGCACACCTGAGAGCGCGATCCGCCCAGCCAGGACAGGAAACCTACTGAAATAAAAGGGCGGTACCTCTCCCTCGCTTCAGTTAGGTTTCCAGTCCTGATGGGAGCCCTAGTGCTGGAATCACGGCGGTTTTAACTATGAAGATTTCCACTCACCCACTCCTGTCCCGGCACTGGAAGAACAGGCACAGCGCCTGTATGCCAGCCTTCAGGCTGTGGAAGCGCCGTTCGCAGGTCCTGTGGGGCTTCCGCGCATGTTGGTTCAGCACAGTCCAGGGTCCTGGGGCTCTTCTGCGGCTGCCATACCATTCTCTCTCCCCTCTGCCGCCTTCAGCTCCAGGCCTAGCTTCTGGGTGCGGCGGGCGTCGCACGCAAGGCATGCTGTGAATGGGTGTGCCCGCATGACGTCAGTGCGGTGCGCCAGAACCAAGATGGTGGCGCCCATTTACGGACACCGGCCGTGATACAGGGCCTTTTGGCGGTTCCCGGTGGGGTGCGGAGGGGGGGAGGAGGGAAATGACTACCGGATGAGGCGGTGAGCAGGGTGGATCACCCCTTAAAAGGTGGTGGATCCACAGAGTAAGTGCTCACATGTATAGAGCTCTCCATGATGGAGGATTGTATGGAGCAGCAGCAGCAAGAACCCTTGCCAGGTGCTATGCCTGGTCACCAGCATACTAAGAGTAGTCTGGCTGCAACAAATAGAGGATCAATTGAAATCCAAGGTGCCATGAGACGAGGTCCTAGCCAATATGGCAATGGTACAAGGAGCGGCAGCTTTCATAGCAGATTCCTCAGCAGACTCTGTAAGACTAGCTGCCAAGGCAGCAGGTTTTTCTTATGCAGCTAGACACACCTTATGGTTAAAGGGGTGCCCGGGTGACTTGCTCTCTAAAAATAGACTTTGTTCCATCCCGTGTGACGGCAAATTCCTCTTTGATCAGAAGCTGGAGGACACTTTAGAGAAAGCAGGCGATAGAAAAAAGGGTTTCCCTCGCTTCCCGGTGGATATTAGAAGGCCTTATTTTCGGAGAGGAAAATATAATAGAGGTTGTCCCCCGGGAGATAGAAGAAACTGGGACTTTAGAGAAAGAAAAGGATCTGGGTACATGTTTAAGGGACCTTCCACATCGGCAAAAAAGCCCTCCCAATGACGCCAGGCCAGAGGTAAGGGGAAGACTCTTTCTTTTTCCCCGCCTGAGTAAATATTTCCCCAAGTCGTTGGGTATTGAGTGTTATCAAAGACGGCGTAAAGATAGACTTTATTCATCCACCTCAAGAGAATTTTGTGTTGACCCCCCACAGGAAATTCCTGTAGGAACAATTAGCCTTGGAAGCGGAGGTACTGGAGTTATTACTAAAACGGGTTCTAGTAGAAGTTCCGAGTGAAGAGGAAGCAAGAGGGTTTTATTCCCCTCTCTTTTTGATTCAGAAACCGGACGGTTCGCTAAGGACTATTGTCAACTTGAGGAAACTCAATCGGTCAGTCATAAATTACTCCGTAAAAATGGAGTCGGTAAATACAGCAATAAAGATCTTGTTCCCGAAATGCTTCATGGCAGCTATAGACTTAAAAGACACTTATTATCATGTCCCAATCTATCGGGACTATCAAAAATTTCTAAGCGTAGCAGTATTTGTCCAAGGACAACTCAGGCACTACCAGTATGCTGCCCTCCCGTTCGATCTGTTGATAGCGCCAAGAATATTCACCAAATTAATGTCAGAAGTCATGTCCTTCCTCCGTTCTCGAGACATAGTCATTGTCCCGTACCTAGACGACTTCCTTATAATAGGGAGATCGGTGGATCACTGTCTTGCACAAATAGAGGAAGTAATTACGACCCTAGCAGTATTGGGTTGGAAAATAAATGTCATCAAGTCGAGATTAACACCAGAGAAAGTTCAGTCCTTCCTAGGGTTGGTTCTAGATTCCACACACCAGCTCTGTCTCCTACCAGAGAACAAAATAATCAAAATACAGAGTCTTGTGGAATTGGCAATACAGCAGCCTGTAATGACACTAAGGAAGGCAATGTCCCTGTTAGGATCACGAACATCCTGTATACCCGCTGTAAAATGGGCACAATTTCACTTGAGACAATTACAGTGGGAGGTCCTGTCAACACAAAAATTGTTAAAAGGGCATTTAGAGGGAAAAGTACACCTTTCAATAGGCGTGAGAGATTCCCTAATCTGGTGATCTGTAAGGGATCATTTGGTGTCAGGGGTTCAGTGGCTAACTCCGATAGAGGATGTGATCACAATGGACACAAGCAGTAAGGGATGGGGTGCACATTGAGGGACCCTCTCGATACAGGGGTCCTGGTCCCAACCAGAAAGACATCAGACGTCCAATGTAAAAGAGTTATGGGCTGTAGAAAGAGCTGTAAAACATTTCCTCCCTATCCTTCAGGGTCATCATACCAGGATTATGTCCGACAATCATGCAGTGGTAGCTTATATAAACCACCAGGGGGGAACAAGGTCCTTTTCCCTTATGGGGGCAACATCTGTCCTTCTCCAGTTAGCAGAACGTCACCTATTGTCTCTCACAGCTCTGCACATAATGGGGGTCGAAAACACGAAAGCAGACTTCCTAAGTCGCAAAAGGCTAAGACAGGGAGAATGGTCGCTGAATCCCCAGGTATTCCAACAGATAGTACAGGCCTGGGGCAAACCGGTAATAGACTTATCTGCCACTCTTCACAACAGGAAGGTGGAGAGGTTCTGCTCGTTGGAGCCGAGCGGGAACCCGTTTGCGGTAGATGCCCTTCAAATACCATGGAAATTCAGCCTCGCTTACGTGTTTCCACCAATAGCATTAATTCCGGTAGTAGTAAGAAAGATCAGAATGGAGCAAGCGAGGGTGATTCTGATTGCTCCATTTTGGCCGAAAAGACTATGGTTCTCCCTCCTAAGACAGATGTCAGTAACTGATCCATGGATTCTACCAGAGGTTCCAGACCTGCTTACCCAGGGACCAGTATGCCACTCTCAAGTAAAGGGCTTCCATCTGGCAGCCTGGAATTTGAGAGGGCATTACAGAGCCGGAAGGGATTCTCACCAGGGCTAGTCTCCACCCTGTTGAAAAGTAGAAAACCGATCACATCAAAAATTTATGGTAGGACATGGAAGAGGTTCCTGGAGTTTTTGGGACAACCTTTGGGGGGGGGCGAAATTCCTGTGGGTGCTATTTTAGAGTTTCTACAAGCAGGCTTACAACTAGGGTTGGCAACCAATACGCTCAAAGTACATGTATCGGCTTTAGGGGCCTTATATAATTGCTATTAAGCCTCCAATAGGTGGGTGTCCCGTTTTATTAAATCATGTAGTAGATCTAGACCAGTGGTAATTCAGAAAATTCCCCCTTGGGATTTGAGTCTGGTTTTAGAAGCTCTAACTAGGGGTCCTTTTGAGCCTTTGCAAGAATTATCAGCAAAGCTTCTCACTCTTAAAACAGTGCTACTGGTAGCTTTGACATTAGCACGTAGGGTGAGTGACTTGCAAGCCCTGTCTATTTGCCCTCTATACACACAGATATATGACGACAGGGTGGTTCTAAGACCAGATCCGGCTTATATACCTAAGGTATAAATTCCATAGGAGTCAGGAGATTGAATTAACCTCGTTTTATGATAATCCTAGAAATCCAGGAGAGGAAAAGTTTCATACACTTGATGTAAAAAGGTCTATGTTACAGTACATATCCTTGACCAGTCAGTGGAGGAAGGATCAGTCCCTATTTGTAGCTTTCCATGGTAGCAGAAAAGGATATGGGGTGTCTAAAAGTACTATTGCTAGATGGATTAGGGAGGCCATTAGCTTATCCTATGCTGCGTGTGGCGCCCCGGTCCCTGAAGGCCTCAAGGCTCACTCCACCAGAGCTGGGGCTACTTCCTGGGCTGAGAAAGCAGAGGTATCGATTGATCAGATATGTAAAGCCGCTACCTGGTCCTCACCATCTACCTTCTTTAAACACTACCGACTGAATCTATCCTCGACTGACCTTACCTTTGGTAGGAGGATGCTGCAAGCGGTGGTCCCTCCCTAAGGTGTTCCTTTCTCCAAAAATCTCTCAGGTGTGCTGTCATGGGGGAAGGGAAAACACCAAGGTTACTTACCGGTAGCCGGTTTTTCCAGAGCCCATGACAGCACCCCTTTTTTCACCCTTTGATGTGCAATTTTAGCTGGGTGCTTTTTGTTTTTTTATTATTAATATGATGTGGTGGTAGTTTGTCATGTGAACTAACCAGGGGGGCTTCTCATGCTCTGAAAACAAACTGAAGCGAGGGAAAGGTACCACCCTTTTATTTTAGTAGGTTTCCTGTCCTGGCTGGGCGGATCCCTCTCTCAGGTGTGCTGTCATGGGCTCTGGAAAAACCGGCTACCCGTAAGTAACCTTGGTGTTTCTAGTACTTGGTTGAAAACCCTTTGTTGGCAAAGTCTTGAACTCATGGACATCACCAGACGCTGTATTTCCTCCTTTTTGATGCTCTGCCAGGCCTTCACTGCGGTGGTTTTCAGTTGCTGTTTGTTTGTAGGCCTTTCTGTCTGAAGTGTAGTCTTTAACAAGTGAAATACATGCTCAATTGGGCTGAGATCAGGTGACTGACTTGGCCATTCAAGAATATTCCACTTCTTTGGTTTAATAAACTCCTGGGTTGCTTTGGCTTTATGTTTTGGGTCATTGTCCATCTGTAGTATGAAACGACGACCAATCAGTTTGGCTGCATTTGGCTGGATCTGAGCACACAGTATGGCTCTGAATACCTCAGAATTCATTCGGCTGCTTCTGTCCTGTGTCACATCACTAATAAATACTAGTGACCCAGTGCCACTGGCAGCCATGCATGCCCAAGCCATCACACTGCCTCCGCCTTGTTTTACAGATGAGGTGGTATGCTTTGGATCATGAGCTGTACCACGCCTTCGCCATACTTTTCTCTTTCCATCATTCTGGTAGAGGTTGATCTTGGTTTCATCTGTCCAAAGAATGTTCTTCCAGAACTGTGCTGGCTTTTTTAGATGGTTTTTTTTTTAGCAAAGTCCAGTATATCTTTTTTATTTTTGATACTTATGAGTGCCTTGCACCTTGCAGTGAACCCTCTGTATTTACTTTCATGCAGTCTTCTCTTTATGGTAGATTTGGAGATTGATACGCCTACCTCCTGGAGAGTGTTGTTCACTTGTTTGGCTGTTGTGAAGGGGTTTCTCTTCACCATGGAGATTATTCAGCGATCATCCACCACTGTTGTCTTCTGTGGGCGCCCAGGTCTTTTTGCATTGATGAGTTCACCAGTGCTTTCTTTCTTTCTCAGGATGTACCAAACTGTAGATTTTGCCACTCCTAATATTGCAGCAATTTCTCGGATGGTTTTTTTCTGTTTTCGCAGCTTAAGGATGGTTTGTTTCACCTGCATGGAGAGCTCCTTTGACCACATGTTTACTTCACAGCAAAACCTTCCAAATGCAAGCACCACACTTCACCTCAACTCCAGGCCTTTTATCTGCTTAAATGAGGATGACATAATGAAGGGATTGCCCACACCTATCCATGAAATAGCCTTGGAATCAATTGTCCAATTACTTTTGGTCCCTTTAAAAATAGGGTGTCACATGTTAAGGAGCTGAAACTCCTAAACCCTTCATCCAATTTTAATGTGGATACCCTCAAATGAAAGCTGAAAGTCTGAACTTCTACTGCATCTGAATTGTTTTATTTAATATTAATTGTGGTAATGTCTATAACCAAAATTAGAAAAATGTTGTCTCTGTCCAAATATATATGGACTTAACTGTATATACCCTGATGATTTTGGCCTGATAACATGCACAGAACTTGACACAAATGGGTTTCAATGGCTACTAAAGGTAACATCCTCACCTGTTCCAAAGAATTGACACGTCACTCCTTAAATCAGTATGGTGCACGGACAAGGGTCGCCAGTCCCAATATATAAATAATTACAAAAAGTCCGGCACTCAAAAAAAGAATTTCCAATTCAATGTTTTATTTAATCATGTATTCCCAGTATTTTTCAATGTAACGTTTCGGTCTTTATGACCTTCATCAGACTAGGGTACAAACAAAGAAAAAAAAAAAACGGTATCATAACAGTCATATACAATCCATTGTACACACATTAATATATATATATGTATATACACATACTCTTTGTCTCAACATAAATAAAGAAAATTTATTATATCTATCTCTCCAGATCAAAAAAACCTTTTCATTAAATCTGTATATTTTTGTTTATTTATATAAGAGATCAATATCACATAAGGGGTTTTCCATGAATATTCATCTTCAGAAAAAAATAGTAAAAACCAGAAAAAAAAGGAAAAAAATCAAAAGAAAATAGGAAAACATCACATTCACCTAGTTTATCATATGGTACATAATATACGTCTAAACGCCCATCTGTATACCACGAAAAAAAAATGGACCTTGTACCAAAAAACCTAAGAAATCGTCCCATATTCTATATAGAAGAAAAAACATACAGTCATGGCCAAAAGTTTTGAGAATGAGACAAATATTAATTTTTCCAAAGTCTACTGCTTCATTTTTTCTAATGGCAATTTGCATATACTCCTGAATGTCAGAGTGATCAGCTTAACAGCAATTACTGTACTTGCAAAGTCAATATTTGCCCAGAAAATGAACTTTAACCCCCAAAAACACATTTCAACATCATTGCAGTCCTGCCTTAAAAGGAGCAGCTAACATCGTTTTAGTGATTTATCCATTAACACAGGTGTGGGTGTTGATGAGGACAGGGCTGGCGATCAATCAGTCATGATTAAGTAAGAATGACATCACTGGACACTTTAAAAGGAGGCTGGTGCTTGGTATCATTGTTTCTCTTCAGTTAACCATGGTTATCTCTAAAGAAACACGTGCAGCCATCATTGCACTGCACAAAAATGGCCTAACAGGGAAGAGTATCGCAGCTACAAAGATTGCACCTCAATCAACAATCTATCGCATCATCAAGAACTTCAAGGAGAGAGCTTCCACTGTTGTCAAAAAGGCTCCAGGGCGCCCAAGAAAGACCAGCAGGCGCCAGGACTGTATCTTAAAACTGTTTCAGCTGCGGGATCGGACTACCAGCAGTGCCGAGCTTGCTCAGGAATGGCAGCAGGCTGGTGTGAGTGCTTCTGCACGCACTGTGAGGCGGAGACTCTTTGAGCAAGGCCTGGTTTCAAGGAGGGCAGCAAAGAAGCCACTACTCTCCAGAAAAAACATCAGGGACCGACTGATATTCTGCAAAAGGTACAGGGAGTGGACTGCTGAGGACTGGGGCAAAGTCATTTTCTCTGATGAATCCCCTTTTTGATTGTTTGGGACATCTGGAAAACAGCTTATTCGGAGAAGAAGAGGTGAGCGCTACCACCAGTCTTGTCTCATGCCAGCTGTAAAGAATCCTGAAACCATTCATGTGTGGGGTTGCTTCTCAGCCAAGGGAATCGGCTCACTCACAGTCTTGCCTAAAAACACAGCCATGAATAAAGAATGGTACCAGAATGTCCTCCCAGAGCAACTTCTCCCAACTGTCCAAGAGCAGTTTGGCGCCAACAATGCCTTTTCCAGCATAATGGAGCACCTTGCCATAAAGCAAAGGTGATAACTAAATGGCTCATGGAACAAAACATAGAGATTTTGGGTCCATGGCCTGGAAACTCCCCAGATCTTAATCCCATTGAGAACTTGTGGTCAATCATCAAGAGACGGGTGGACAAACAAAAACCAACAAATTCTGGCAAAATGCAAGCATTGATTATGCAAGAATGGACTGCTATCAGTCAGGATTTGGTCCAGAAGTTGATTGAGAGCATGCCAGGGAGAATTGCAGAGGTCCTGAAGAAGAAGGGTCAACACTGCAAATATTGACTTGCTGCATTAACTCATTCTAACTGTCAATATAACCTATTGGTACTCATAATATGATTGCAATTATATTTCTGTATGTGATATAAACATCAAACAAACACTAATAAAAACCAGAGGGCAGCAGATCATGTGAAAATATAATTTTGGTGTCATTCTCAAAACTTCTGGCCATGACTGTATATCTAGAGATGTTATAAGTATATTGTGAAAGAAGATAGAAAGGAGCTCGCTTACCAGATAAATATAAGAGCTGTGGTTAAAGCTGTGGCTAGAGTAAGACCCCTTGTCAGGTAAATGACTCCATAAGAATACTGTAACAAAGGACCAAAATAAGGATATAACGCTAATAAACAAATGGCATCACCAAGAAAAATCCCCACTACACATGGAGTGCGCTTACCGCTATAAAGTCTGGTATTAGGTAACTCAGCTGTGGCTGGATTAAACCCACCTGTCCGGTATATAACTCCTATGGGAGTACTGCAACAAGGGCAAACAATAACAAACAATAGGGTAAGGTTTTACCGCTAACAAGCGCTACTAAGAGAAACCCAGAGTTAGCTTACCGCTATAAAGTCCGGTGGTATGTGACAGAGCTGGCCGCATGCAGAGCGCTGGGAAATCACCTGCATGTTTACTGAGCAAACCGTGCTCCCATTTATGGTGGCCGGCCGGAAGTGACCTCTAAGGAAAGTGCCTGAAACGCTTTAGTGGAACGCAAGAGGAGCCGGCGCAACCGGAAGTACGTCACCCTAATGTGACCGAGGTAAAATACACCTCGGTGGAACGCAGTGGTGGAACGCGGAAGTGCGATGTCCGTCCGAGTCAATGTAGTGAAGATTTTCAGCGCTGGAGCGTGCGGATCAGGTGAAGTATGGTGTAAGAGAGGAAATGAAGTACTCAGTTCGCTGCCTAAAAGGATGGAAAAGAATAAAGTATAAATAAAAAGGAGAGTGGAGTCACATCTTATTATACCATTATATACTATGGAGAACCAACAGCATTAACTAATCTATATCCCATAAAAGGAATATAAGAAATACCCTCAGGTGAAGGCCTAACCACAAAATCATAGTTGTTATACAGTGATTCTACATATAATTATGATCCTAATATTTATATACCATATAATTATGCTTCATCTAATAATAATACTAAAATACAGGACTCAGTATAGAGAGAACAGTCAGTCTGTAGTCTCAATGTATCTCTGTTTTTCCATGTTCTTACCAAAACATATCCACATACTTAATGAAAGAGACCTGTAAGGTTATAATCCCTATTTAACTCTTTGGGTTCTAAACTCTGCAAAAAGTGTATCCAATAAGCCTCTCTAAGTAAAAGCTGTGTATTTATATCACCTCCTCTCCTATTCAGAAAAACTTGTTCAAGAACCAAAAACCTCAATTGTGTAACTGAATGCCTTGCTACATGAAAGTGGTACGGAATGGGTAAATGGTATTTCCCACAACGTATATCCGACTTATGATGAGAAATGCAGTCTTTTATGGCCTGGGTAGTTTCGCCAACATAGATCTTACCGCAAGGGCACTTAATCGCATATATTACTTGTTTAGAATTACATGTAAAAAAAACTCGTATCGGAATATCAGCCCCTGTTTGGGGATGAGAGATTCTTGGGCCTTTTAGTACATTTACACACTGTGCACATTGTAAGCAGGGAAAAGTACCTTTCTTTTGTGTATGTAAAAAAGTCTGTTGGGGCACAATTAACCGTGAGCCAATATCCGCTCTTACAACTTTATTCCTTAAGTTATTTGGCCGCCTAAAACATGGTAAAAAAGGTACTTGGAACTCAGATATCTCAGGAAAACTATCCCGTAAAATGTGCCAATGTTTACGGACCTTATTATGAAATTTATACATAAATAGATGAAAAGTATGCACCAGAGGGATTCTTGAAGAAGATTTAGAATCTCTATTAGAACTAGTAAAACTCCGGCATTTCCGCAACATACGTAATGGATAACCCCTCAGTGAAAATTTCTCTTCCATCTCATTCAAACGTTGAGAACATGTTATGGGGTCACTGACAATTCTACATACTCTCTCAAACTGTGAGCAGGGAATTGATTTCTTTACTGCTCTCGGATGACAACTCTGGTAGAGTAGGAGGTTATTCCGGTCAGTCTCTTTCACATAGAGATCCACCGTTAATGTACCGTCTGACTGTTGAATGACCATACTATCCAAAAAATAAATGTTTGAAGTACTGTAATTTAATGTAAAGGAGAGTTCAGGCCAAATTGAGTTAATTTGTTCCAGGAATCTAATCAAAGTATCCTGCGAACCCCTCCACAGACAGAATACATCGTCGATATATCGACGCCACAATAAGCAATGTGATTGATATAGCTCATTATTGTATATATAATCAGATTCAAAGTTAGACATATAACAATTAGCGTAGGGTGGGGCCACATTGGACCCCATTGCCGAACCCTGTACCTGAACATAAAATGTATCTTCAAATAAGAAGAAATTATCCGTTAATACCAGTTGGAACAGATTTAATAGGAAGGATACTACTTTTGGATCTTTTTGGGAGTCTTTAACCCCTTCCCGACCTTTGACGCCACGTAGGCGTCATGAAAGTCGGTGCCAATCCGACCTGTGACGCCTATGTGGCGTCATGGAAAGATCGCGTCCCTGCAGATTGGGTGAAAGGGTTAACTCCCATCCGATCTGCAGGGACAGGGGGAGTGGTAGTTTAGCCCAGGGGGGGTGGCTTCACCCCCCCGTGGCTACGATCGCTCTGATTGGCTGTTGAAAGTGAAACTGCCAGTCAGAGCGATTTGTAATATTTCACCTATTATAACTGGTGAAATATTACAATCCAGCCATGGCCGATGCTGCAATATCATCGGCCATGGCTGGAAACACTAATGTGATTCCAGCCAATCTCGTATTCAAAAAGTCAAATGTTGCTCCCTCAATTCCGAGCCCCGACGTGTGCCAAAACAGTGGTTTACCCCCACATATGGGGTACCAGCATACTCAGTATAAACTGCGCAACAATTACTGGGGTCCAATTTCTCCTGTTACCCTTGTGAAAATAAAAAAATGCTTGCTAAAACATCATTTTTGAGGAAAGAAAAATGATTTTTTATTTTCACGGCTCTGCGTTGTAAACGTCTGTGAAGCACTTGGGGGTTCAAAGTGCTCACCACATATCTAGATAAGTTCCTTGGGGGGTCTAGTTTCTAAAATGGGGTCACTTGTGGGGGGTTTCTACTGTTTAGGCACACCAGGGGCTCTGCAAACGCAACGTGACGCCCGCAGACCATTCCATCAAAGTCTGCATTTCAAAAGTCACTACTTCCCTTCTGAGCCCCGACGTGTGCCCAAACAGTGGTTTACCTCCACACATTGGGTAACAGCGTACTCAGGAGAAACTGGACAACAACTTTTGGGGTCCAATTTCTCCTGTAACCCTTGGGAAAATAAAAAATTCTGGGCTAAATAATTATTTTTGAGGAAAGAAAACGTATTTATTATTTTCACGGCTCTGCATTATAAACTTCTATGAAGCACTTGGGGGTTCAAAGTGCTCACCACACATCTAGATAAGTTCCTTTCGGGGTCTAGTTTCCAAAATGGGGTCACTTGTGGGGGGTTTCTACTGTTAAGCCACATCAGGGGCTCTGCAAACGCAACGTGACGCCCACAGAGCATTCCATCAAAGTCTGCATTTCAAAACGTCACTACTTCACTTCCGAGCCCCGGCATGTGCCCAAACAGTGGTTTACCCCCACATATGGGGTATCAGCGTACTCAGGAGAAACTGGACAACAACTTTTGGGGTCAAATTTCTCCTGTTACCCTTGGGAAAATAAAAAATTGCAGGCTAAAAGATCATTTTTGAGAAAATAATTTTTTTTTTTATTTTCATGGCTCTGCGTTATAAACTTCTGTGAAGCACTTGGGGGTTCAAAGTCCTCACCACACATCTAGATTAGTTCCTTTGGGGGTCTAGTTTCCAAAATGGGGTCATTTCTGGGGGATCTCCAATGTTTAGGCACACAGGGGCTCTCCAAACGTGACATGGTGTCCGCTAATGATTGGAGCTAATTTTCCATTTAAAAAGCCAAATGGCGTGCCTTCCCTTCCGAGCCCTGCCGTGCGCCCAAACAGTGGTTTACCCCCACATATGGGGTATCAGCGTACTCAGAACAAACTGGACAACAACATTTGGCGTCCAATTTCTCCTATTACCCTTGGCAAAATAGGAAATTCCAGGCTAAAAAAATCACTTTTGAGGAAAGAAAAATTATTTTTTATTTTCATGGCTCTGCGTTATAAACTTCTGTGAAGTACCTGGGGGTTTAAAGTGCTCAATATGCATCTAGATAAGTTCCTTGGGGGGTCTAGTTTCCAAAATGGGGTCACTTGTGGGGGAGCTCTAATGTTTAGGCACACAGGGGCTCTCCAAACGCGACATGGTGTCCGCTAACAATTGGAGCTAATTTTCCATTCAAAAAGTCAAATGGCGCGCCTTCCCTTCCGAGCCCTGCCGAGTGCCAAAACAGTGGTTTACCCCCACATATGAGGTATCGGCGTACTCGGGAGAAATTGCCCAACAAATTTTATGATCAATTTTATCCTATTGCCCATGTGAAAATGAAAAAATTGAGGCGAAAAGAATTTTTTTGTGAAAAAAAAGTACTTTTTCATTTTTACAGATCAATTTGTGAAGCACCTGAGGGTTTAAAGTGCTCACTAGGCATCTAGATAAGTTCCTTCAGGGGTCTAGTTTCCAAAATGGGGTCACTTGTGGGGGAGCGCCAATGTTTAGGCACACAGGGGCTCTCCAAACGCGACATGGTGTCCTCTAACGATGGAGATAATTTTTCATTCAAAAAGTCAAATGGCGCTCCTTCCCTTCCGAGCCTTACCATGTGCCCAAACAGTGGTTTACCCCCACATGTGAGGTATTGGTGTACTCAGGAGAAATTGCCCAACAAATTTTAGGATCCATTTTATCCTGTTGCCCATGTGAAAATGAAAAAATTGAGGCTAAAAGAATTTTTTTGTGAAAAAAAGTACTTTTTAATTTTTACGGATCAATTTGTGAAGCACCTGGGGGTTCAAAATGCTCACTATGCATCTAGGTAAGTTCCTTGGAGCGTCTAGTTTCCAAAATGGGGTCACTTGTGGGGGAGCTCCAATTGTTAGGCACACGGGGGCTCTCCAAACGTGACATGGTGTCCGCTAAAGAGTGGAGCCAATTTTTCATTCAAAAAGTCAAATGGCGCTCCTTCCCTTCCAAGCCCTGCCGTGCGCCCAAACAGTGGTTTACCCCCACATATGAGGTATCAGCGTACTCAGGACAAATTGGACAACAACTTTCGTGGTTCAGTTTCTTCTTTTACCATTGGGAAAATAAAAAAATTGTTGCTAAAAGATAATTTTTGTGACTAAAAAGTTAAATGTTCATTTTTTCCTTCCATGTTGCTTCTGCTGCTGTGAAGCACCTGAAGGGTTAATAAACTTCTTGAATGTGGTTTTGAGTACCTTGAGGGGTGCAGTGTTTAGAATTGTGTCACTTTTGGGTATTTTCAGCCATATAGACCCCTCAAACTGACTTCAAATGTGAGGTGGTCCCTAAAAAAAATGGTTTTGTAAATTTTGTTGTAAAAATGAGAAATCGCTGGTCAAATTTTAACCCTTATAACTTCCTAGCAAAAAAAAATTTTGTTTCCAAAATTGTGCTGATGCAAAGTATACATGTGGGAAATGTTATTTATTAACTATTTTGTGTCACATAACTCTCTGGTTTAACAGAATAAAAATTCAAAATGTGAAAATTGCGAAATTTTCAAAATTTTCGCCAAATTTCCGTTTTTACCACAAATAAATGCAGAATTTATTGACCTAAATTTACCACTAACATGAAGCCCAATATGTCACGAAAAAACAATCTCAGAACCGCTAGGATCCGTTGAAGCGTTCCTGAGTTATTACCTCATAAAGGGACACTGGTCAGAATTGCAAAAAACGGCAAGGTCTTTAAGGTCAAAATAGGCTGGGTCATGAAGGGGTTAAGCAGACGTTCCATCGCCCTAATCCCCTTCATGTGCTGAATAGAGGTGTATAAATTGTTGAAATATAGGGTCACCAATAATGTGCCCTCTTGGAGCTTGCCTAAGTCCCTAATAATTTTTAAGAAAGCCCCTGTGTCTAATAGGAAGGCCTGTGTGTCCTTGACCAAAGGGGTCAATACTTTCTCTAATAAGATCGACAGTGGCGACAGATTGGAATCCGTTGACGCCACTATCGGCCTCCCTGGGGGTTTGGTTAGATTCTTATGTATCTTAGGTAATACATAGAAAACCGGAATAATTGGATATTCCTTAGTCAAAAACTCTTTGGTCTTTTTATTAATAATTTGTGGTGATATGGCTTCCTCCAAAACTAATGTTATCTTTTCCTTAATGGAAGATGTGGGATTATTGTTCAAAGGTAAGTAGACTTCCCTATTGGACAATTGAAATAATATTTCTGAGCGATAAAAGGAATAATCCATGATCACTATCGCACCCCCTTTATCCGCCGGCTTTATGATTATATCTTTATCCTCAATTAGGGCTTTTAAAGCAGTGTGTTCAGCGGGTTCTAAATTTGATCGATGGGTAAAATTACCTCTAGTAATCTGTTGGCAAAAATCAGAAACTTCCCTCTCAATCAGCCTAATAAAAGTTTCTACTGGTGGGCTATTCTTAGGAGGAGAAAATTTGCTTGGGATTCTCAGACCTAAATCCTTTAAATTAATAGGTGTTGTCTGCGCCACCAAAGGATATGTGGTAACTGGTATTTGTTCAGAAAAATGGGCTTTCAATCTTATGTTCCTATAAAATCTTTGTAAATCAATATCAAATTGAAAAGAATCAAATCTATATGTAGGACAAAAAGATAAGCCCTTCTGTAACAGACGTAATTGTGATACCCCCAATGATTTCTGTGATATATTCACCACTAAATTCGACTCATTACCTGCGATCTGGTGTTCATTGCATGACGGTTTGTGTCTGAAGCATTGGCCCCCCGTCCTCGTCCTCTTTTTGAGTTGTATTTCCGACCGGGCCCTAAAAAAGACCGATTGTAATCCCCACGTTCGTTGTCCGAACTTGAGGCCGAAGATCCATCTGTAAATCTGTATTTCCGATAAGTCGGACGGAAGGAGGAGTTTTTCCATCTGTAGACTCTCTTTTGCAAATAGTCCTGAGTATCACGTATAAATTTCTGCCGTTTCCTTTTTTCTGTTTCTTTCTTAAAGTTATCCACGTTTTCCTTTGTGCGGTTTTTTACTGTATCGAATTCTTCTTTTGGTAATGAGTCCTTCAACTGTGTTTCGATACTGGAGACCTTATCTTGGCTGGCTTTAATTTCCTTATTGAGGTGATCAAGGGTTAAAGTCATCAAGTCCACTGAACATTTATTCAAAATTTGTTCAAATTTAGAACAAAAATCAGAATTATCTTGAAATAACGTTGGTCGTAGTGATACACGTAGGCCTCTTGGAATCTTGGAATGCATTGAGTTTTGATATATTCAGCAATCGTGATACTATGCAGTTCTAAACTGACCAAATGTCGGGATTCCCTCTCCAGGTCTCGAGATTTGAACTCACTCCCTGAGACCTGCAAAAAGTCACTAGAAGCTGTAACCTGTGAGACAATATTCGCTACTTCCGTCTCACTATACGAAAAACCAATCGTGGACATGGTCCCCTCAAAAAAGCAAACGCAAAAGTTCAAAAAATAGTAAAGTTCAAAAAATTGAGACAAAAAATACTTTTTGTTTAAAGAGATGTAATATTCTGCTGGATTATAAGGGTGCTCGTGAAAAAGGCAACAATAAGTTCCAAAGAATTGACACGTCACTCCTTAAATCAGTATGGTGCACGGACAAGGGTCACCAGTCCCAATATATAAATAATTACAAAAAGTCCGGCACTCAAAAAAAGAATTTCCAATTCAATGTTTTATTTAATCATGTATTCCCAGTATTTTTCAATGTAACGTTTCGGTCTTTATGACCTTCATCAGACTAGGGTACAAACAAAGAAAAAAAAACGGTATCATAACAGTCATTTTCAATCCTCACCTGTGACCTGTTTGCTTGTAATCAGTGTGTGTGCGTAAAAGCTGGGTGAGTTTCTGGGTTCCAGACAGACTGTTGCATCTTTCATCCAGCCACTGACATTTCTGGATTGTGAGTCATGGGGAAAGCAAAATAATCCTCAACGGATCTATAGGAAAAGGTAGTTGAACTGTATAAAACAGGAAAGGGATACAAAAAGATATCCAAGGAATTGATAATGCCAGTCAGTAGCGTTCAAACTGTGATTAACAAATGGAGCATGAGAGGCTCTATAAAAACAAAACCACAGTCAGGTAGACCAACAAAAATGTTGTCCACAACTGCCATGAAAATTGTTCGAGATGCAAAGAAAAACCCACAAATAACATCAGCTGAAATACAGAACTCTCAGAAAACTAGCGGTGTGGCTGTTTCAAGATTCACAATAAGGAGGCACTTGAAGAAAAATGGGCTGCATAGTCAAGTCGCCAGAAGAAAGCCATTACTGCGCAAATGCCACAAAGTATCTCACCTACAATACACAAAACAGCACAGAGACAAGCCTCAAAACTGCTGTAACAAGGTAATTTGGAGTGATGAAACCAAAATTGAACTTTTTGGCCATAACCATAAACGTTACATTTGGAGAGAGGTCAACAAGCCCTATGATGAAAGGAACACCATTCCTACTGTAAAGCACCGGAGATGGATCGCTGATGTTTTGGGGATGTGTGAGCTACAAAGGCACAGGAAACTTGGTCAAAGTTGAAGGAAAGATGAATGCAGCCCATTATCCGCAAATACTGGAGGCACATTTGCACTCATCAGCATGGAAGCTGCGCATGAGATGACAATGGGCATAAAGCATATGCATACGCTCCCGCTATAAGGCCGGGTTCTCATTAGCGTTTCTGTGCGCAGCGTATGATCCACATACATCCGCATGCATCATGCGTACATATCTTTAACAATGTGTACGCAGGGACATGTGTTTGCATGCGTTCGCATGTGGATGCATATGCATGCGTCGTTTCGCAGTGTGCGGCGAATATTGCGCAATCATCTGCTTGCGGATGTGTAAAAAAAAAGCATTACTGTCTATGGGAACGCATTGGTACGCAAGGACATGCGTACGCATGTGTTCAATACGCATGCGTACTTTAGACTGTGTATCCAGAAAATTATGTCAACGCCTCCACCATGCGCATAAAAAACGCAAACACATGCCAAAATGCATTTAAATGCATGCACACGCAGAAATTTTTTTGTGTCATGTGCAAGATGATGCGGCGGCGTAAGCATGCTTTTGCATGCGTTTGCGCATGCAGATGATACGCTGCGCACAGAAATCCTAATGTGAACCTAATAGCCAAATATGCTCAGGAATATAAAGCTTAATGTCAACAACTCTATGTAATCATTATCTCACTTGTTGGCGCAGCCGGAGACCGGTACGTGAGGGAAGGGCAGGACAATATAAATCACAATCGCATTGAACCTAGTGACCAAAGATGATAATAACGCTATAATAGCTGTAACAAGACTGTATACTCGTTTTAGGGGGGTGATGGGTGAATTTTTTGTCTATGCATGTCTTTTTTTGGATTCATTAAATATTGAGGATTTTTTTGCAAAAAAAAAGTCTACTACTGTTCTTTCAGTGCTCGCTGGAAACACTTTTCTTGCTAACACTGTATACCAGGTGCCAGAATAGGTAAACCTATAAAATTGCAAGTAACATTACAGGTAAAAGGTGGCCACAGTGGTCTGCTCGGCGTCCCCCCACCCCGATGCATGTTTTGACGCCAGCTTCTTCCCCTATTTTTATTGTATCTGTATTGGATCTCTTTGTGTTCTCCCACATGCACCATATGTGTGGGAGTCCTTGTTGTTGAATCAGCACTAAATAGTCTAAGTTGGTTAAGTGAGAAAAATATAGTTACATAGTTATTAAGGTCGAAGGAAGACTATAAGTCCATCTAGTTCAACCCATAACCTAACATGCCCTAACATGTTGATCCAGAGGAAGGCAAAAAAAAACCATGTGGCAAAGAGTAAGCTCCACATTGGGGAAAAAAATTCCTTCCCGACTCCACATACGGCAATCAGACTAATTCTCTGGATCAACGCCCTATCAAGGAATCTAGTGTATATATCCCAGAAGATTATAGTTTTCCAGAAAGGTATCCAGTCCCCTCTTAAATTTAAGTAACAAATCACTCATTACAACTTCATACGGCAGAGAGTTCCATAGTCTCACTGCTCTTACAGTAAATAATCCGCGTCTGTTATTATGCCTAAACCTTCTTTCCTCCAGACGTAGAGGATGCCCCCTTGTCCCTGTCTCAGGTCTATGATTAAAAAGATCACCAGAAAGGTCTTTGTACTGTCCCCTCATATATTTATACATTAAAATAAGATCACCCCTTAGTCTTCGTTTTTCCAAACTAAATAGCCCCAAGTGTAATAACCTATCTTGGTATTGCAGACCCCCAGTCCTCTAATAACCTTGGTCGCTCTTCTCTGCACCCGCTCCAGTTCAGCTATGTCTTTCTTATACACCGGAGACCAGAACTGTGCACAGTATTCTATGTGTGGTCGAACAAGTAACATAGTAACATAGTTAGTAAGGCCGAAAAAAGACATTTGTCCATCCAGTTCAGCCTATATTCCATCATAATAAATCCCCAGATCTACGTCCTTCTACAGAACCTAATAATTGTATGTGACTTGTATAGAGGTAAAATTATGTTCTCCTCATGAGCATCTATGCCTCTTTTAATGCATCCCATTATTTTATTTGCCTTAGTAGCAGCTGCCTGACACTGGCCACTGAATATGAGTTTGTCATCCACCCATACACCCAGGTCTTTTTCATTGACGGTTTTGCCCAGAGTTTTAGAATTAAGCACATAGTTATACAGTACATCTTATTACTTCTACCCAAGTGCATGACCTTATATTTATCCCCATTAAAGCTCATTTGCCATTTATCAGCTTATCAGCCCAAGCTTCTAGTTTACATAAATCATCCTGTAATATAAAATTGTCCTCCTCTGTATTGATTACCCTGCAGAGTTTAGTGTCATCTGCAAATATTGAAATTCTACTCTGAATGCCCCCTACAAGGTCATTAATAAATATGTTAAAAAGAAGAGGGCCCAATACTGACTCCTGTGGTACCCCACTGCTAACCGCGACCCAGTGTTCCATTAATAACCACCCTTTGTTTCCTATCCCTGAGCCAGCTCTCAACCCACTTACACATATTTTCCCCTATCCCCATTATTCTCATTTTATGTATCAACCTTTTGTGTGGCACCGTATCAAAAGCTTTTGAAAAGTCCATATACACTACATCTACTGGTTTCCCTTGGTCCAGTCCGGAACTTACCTCTTCATAGAAGCTGATCAAATTAGTCTGACATGAACGGTCCCTAGTAAACCCGTGCTGATACTGGGTCATGAGGTTATTCCTCTTCAGATACTCCAGTATAGCATCCCTTAGAATGCCCTCCAGGATTTTACCCACAGTAGAGGTTAAGCTTACTGGCCTATAATTTCCGAGTTCAGTTTTTGTCCTCTTTTTGAATATTGGCACCACATTTGCTATACGCCAGTCCTGTGGTACAGACCCTGTTATTATGGAGTCTTTAAAGATTAAAAATAATGGTCTATCAATGACTGTACTTAATTCCTGCAGTACTCGAGGGTGTATCCGATCCGGGCCCGGAGATTTGTCAATTTTAGTGATTTTTAGACGCCGCTGCAATTCCTGCTGGGTTAGCAGGTGACATTTAATGGGGAATTTTTGTCATCACTGATAATTTTGTCTGCCATGGGATTTTCTTTTGTAAATACTGATGAAAAAAAGTAATTTAGCATATTGGCTTTTTCCTCATCCTCATCCACCATTTCACCCAGACTATTTTTAAGGGGGCCAACACTATCATTTTTTAGTTTCTTACTATTTATGTAGTTAAAGACTATTTGGGGATTATTTTTACTCTCTCTGGCAATGAGTCTCTCTGTCTCAATCTTAGCTGCCCTGATTTGCCTTTTACAGAATTTATTTAATTTTTTGTATTTATTTAATGCCTCATCACTACCTACTTCCTTTAATTCTCTAAATGCTTTCTTTTTGTCACTTATCGCGCTCCTTACAGCTCTATTTAGCCATATTGGTTTCCTCCTATTTCTGGTATGTTTATTCCCATACGGTATATACTGTGCACAGGTCCTATCGAGGATGCTAATAAACGTCTCCAAATTTCTTTGTGTATTTTTATGTCTCATGATATCGTCCCAGTTAATTGCACCAAGATCATATAGATATACATAAGTTAAATTTATGGGATCAAATAACTAAACATTGGCAACTACATACAGTATGTATTCACCCCTTTTGCAATTAAGCACCTACAACTTTCTGGAGCAAGCAACTAACTTCATATGCAACATGCTTAGTGAAAGGAAATCCACCTGTATGCAATTTAAGTGTCACATGGTCTGTCAGTATATACATACCTTTTCTGAAAGGCCACAGCGCCTGCAACACCTTTAAGCAAAAGGCACCGCTAGCCAAACAACACCACGAAGACCAAGGCGTTCTCCAAAAAAGTCAGGGACAAAATTGTTGAAAAGTACAAGTCAGGGTTGGCTTATTAAAAACAAAAAAAAACAACTTCCCAGTCTCTGATGAGCCCCCGAAGCACCATCAAATCCATTATCAGGAAATGCAAAGAACATGGTACCACCATACACCTGCCAAGAAAGAGCCACCCACCAAAACTCTCAGCCTGGGCAAGGGGGGCATTACTCAGAGAGGCAGCATAGAGGCCAAAGGTAACCCTAAAGGAACTGCAGAGTTCCCAAGCAGAGACTGGAGTATCTGACCATACTACAACAATAAGCCATACACTCCATAGAGGTGACCTTTATGGAAGAGTGGGCAGAAAAAAAGCCTTACTTACACACAAAAATTGTAAGGCTCGTTGTCAATTGACCAAAAGACATGTGGGAGACCCCCAAATGTATGGTGGAAGGTGCCATGGTCAGATAAGACCAAAATTGATCTTTTTGGCCACCAAGGTAAATGCTATGTCTGATGCCACACCAACACAGCTCATCACCCCAAGAACACCATCCCCACACTGAATGTGGCAGCATCATGCTGTGGGGATGTTTTCCGGCAGCAGGGATAGGGAAAAATGTTCAGAGTCGGGGGGAATATGTGTGGTGCGAATTACAGGCATATTCTTGTTTGTCTGTCAGTTCACCTTCCAACAAGACAATGACCCAAAGCATACTGCTAAAGCAACACTTGAGTGATTTAAGGGGACATGTGTAAATGTTTTGGAGTGGCCTAGTCAAAGCCCAGACTTTAATCCAATTGAGAATCTGTGGTCAGACTTGAAGATCGCTGTTCACCAGAGAAAACCGACTAACTTGAGGAGCTGGAACAGTATTACTATGGGAATGGGCAACAATCCCAGTGGCAAAATGTGGAAAGCTCATAGAGACTTATTCAAAGCGACTTGTAGCTGTAATAACCACAAAAGGAGGCTCTACACTTCTAGTACTTACTTTAGGGGGTGAAGTTATTCACACTGACGTCTTCAGTTATTTTGGCCTAATTTATATTTGCTTTACAATAATAATAATAAAAAAAAAAAAAAAAGTTCACAGCTAAAGGTATGTTCTTTACATAAACTGATGCAAACTCTAAAAAATCCAACGGTGATATTCCAGGTTGTGCGGTGGCAAAACACGAACAATTCCAAGGAGGGGTGAATACTTTCGTAAGCTACTGTACATGGTTACAAAGAGGCTAATAGAACAGCTCAGAAAACATTATTATTTTAGTATGATCTAAATAAGAGTCACATTTATATCACAAATGCATAAGCGAGTTTTTCTCATAGTTAAACTAAAAATTGCTCATCAGTATCTAGCGGCTAAAGGATCTTTTCATATGAAAAAAAAATTGTTTTCAGACCCCCTGATCTGCAGTTTTACTGCACTGAGGTTCAGACTTTTCCGTGTGTATATAGAAAGTATCCAGGTTTCTGCCCTTACTAGCTCTTATAGATCAGTACATTTCTGGAGTGATTTCCTCTTTATGGTCTGTCCT
Organism: Ranitomeya imitator; assembly: GCF_032444005.1. Lineage (NCBI taxonomy): Eukaryota > Metazoa > Chordata > Amphibia > Anura > Dendrobatidae > Ranitomeya > Ranitomeya imitator. The sequence continues at coordinate 680,153,262 of NC_091284.1, read as the reverse complement.
TTATTTTCCTGGAGTGATGACATTTTCATCCATGTGACAGCATTAGGATTCTCACTGGACACAATTTCAGTGCAGGAAACTGGGATGGAGAGGACCAAGCAAGGGATCTAAGTGCTAAGAAAATTGACTATTGTGCTTTTTTTTCCTATCCAATATGGAAAATCTACACCAAAATCTGCATAATTTAGAGCAGTTTTGCCGCTTTGAAGGTTCCTGTTATTTCTAAGGGAACTGCAATGAAAATTTTCTGCAGCAATCCAACCCAAACAAGGCCAAAGGGGTATTAGAAATACAATACTGCTCAGTCCGACTCACTTCAATGTCATGAAGCTGCACGATCAACTACAACAACCAATGGACAGGTATGGTGCCACTTCTGGAAGAAAGCGCGTGCTTTTATGATCTTATCAGCACTAAAGAAAAGTGGAAAAGTGCAAGTGTTTATCTGTTCATGTTTATACGTAATGCATTATATTTTATACCCCACAGTAATGTAATAAAGTGATTTTTATTATATTGGTCAAGCCCATGTCCTACCCAGGTAAGATATTGCGCTGAGTATTGCAATTAAGTTTTGTAGCAGATTATTGTTTTATAGGAGCGGGGAATAATTTTGATATCATTTTATATTCCCAAAGTTGTACTGTGTTTCTAAAAGGCCAAGTGATCTCACCGCATCGGGTGAGTATATGCGAAACAACGCCCAGAAAAGCGGACAATGTTTTCTGCAACAAACGGTTTACTAGAAGATTTGGCACAAGCCATCAGATAGATTAGGAGGATATGAACAAAGTCAATGGTCCAAGGCCGTCAAACGGGAGCCCATTAATCAACTTCCTACCTGCAGGAATCCCTGGTGCCTCTTCTAATTAGTAAGCCCGACGCTACATCATGCATGCATCACACCACAACAATGATGTCAGAAGACACCTGACATTCCAGCAGGTAAGAAGTAGTTTGCAGGGCTCCCAGGTCCTGTTAATTGATTTGCCTATCTCTACCTAAAATGTGTTTTTTTTTTTCTTATTCATTGTAGATTTTCCCTTCACCATGACAGCACCGTACGTGAGAGATGGCATCCGCCCCCCGGAACAGGAAACCTGCAGCAGAGATAAAAGAAGAGGGTGGCACCTCTCTCCTCAGTTTAGTTTCCTGTTCCTGCAGGTGAATGCCTGTGGCAGAGCGCTTACCTCCAGAGGGATCTCCCTCTGATGATCGCCAGTCTGGAGGCTGAGGTCCGCGGTGGGGGAAGCCGTACTCGGTGGCATCACGTACGGTGCTCTCAGGGCAAATCCTGGGTACAAGGGAGCTGCTGCGTACCTGGCCTCATCACCTGCTGGACTCCCCGGCGTCCGCTCCGTTCAGGAGGCTGGTCTGGGAAAGGGGCGTGTCCTTCACAGATGCTGGCGCGGAAGTGAAGGTGACGACTTCCGGTCTCACAGGAAGTGACGTCACATGCCGGAGGAGCCGATGTGCTGGACACTTCCGGGCGGAAGTTGCTCCAGAGGCACGCACACCGCTCCTGCCCTATAAAGTAAAAAGTGAATGCGGCAAGTGCCTCCCAAACATGGCAGAGCCCACAGTAGATCCTGGCATACCGGCGGTACCAGTACCCAAGATGAATGAAGAGGTACAAGCTACTGGGGTACCCAGGGTCCTGGAGGGGTGAGTGCCTTTGTAAGGTAAGACACACATACTGATGTCTTTTACAGCATGTGTTTTTAGGGAAGGAAAGCTACAGTACCTCAAAGCAGAAGAAGAGGGCTTGTGCACTATGCAAAGAAACCATCCCTAGACTGTATAGCAAACAAATCTGCCAGTTATGCATTGATAAAACAGTAGCAGAAGAGTCTTCTTCCCTATTTCAGAATATTAAAGCCATCTTCCGGGAGCATGTTAAATCAACTGTTAAAGAACAATTAAAACACCATGCAGCACAAATGCTGCATTCTGACAAGGTGGCTCTTTTAGTTATGATGCCTGCACATGCTGAAATAAATGTTTATAAAATGTGCCGCCTCCTCTTGCTTCATTATCGTCCCCGGCGCCTGCGCATTAAAAATTTTTTCCTGGTCGTGCACAGTGGCGCTGCCCTTCATACTTGCAGTGGCACTGCCCTTCGTACTTACAGCGCAGGCGCCGGGGACAATAATGCAGCAAGAGGAGGCGGCGCCCGGCGCGCACAGGTCCGGAGTTTACTAGGCACTGCTCCTAATAGCCAGATTCCTACTGCACACTGATGAGGGGCAAAAACCCCGAAACAGCTGTCTGTGGATGGATACCATGCTTGGCATAGGTGGTTTTCCTTCATAGGATGCTGCCCTTCCCGTGGTTGTTCCTTCCCGGGGAAAGGCCTGGCTATTCACTGCTTGCGTCGAGAAACACGTGATGGTGTCTCCGCAGCTTCTTTACACACAGGTCCGGAGTGACGGCTGTGCTGCGTCTGATTAGAAGGGAAAGACCCGCCTCCGGGAACATTTCAGTGTATGAGGGGACACATTTTATAAACGTTTATTTCAGCGTGTGCAGGCATCATAACTAAAAGAGCAACCTTGTCAGAATGCAGCATTTGTGCTGCACAAGGTGGCTCTTTTAGTTACAAACGCCTGAGGGGGGGTGACAGGTTCCCTTTAAGTGGTTAGAGGGGCTGGGTGATCAGATTAAAAACAAATGCCCAAGAGAGAGACTACTGGAGGCATTACCCTCATTGCAGGGGGCGGCAAGGTTCCTAGCAGATGCTTCCGTGACGTCACCGCTGTGCTCTGCTTTACGGCCGGCGCTGACACAATCAGTGCAGGAAGCTGACGCCGGGGGACGTGACAGACATCGGAATGTGAGTATGTACTGTTTTTTTTTTACTTTTACAATGGTAACCAGGGTAAATATCGGGTTACTAAGCGCGGCCCTGCGCTTAGTAACCCGATGTTTACCCTGGTTACCCGGGGACTTCGGCATCATTGAAGACAGTTTCAACGATGCCGAAGTCTTTCCCCTGATCGTTTGTCGCTGGAGAGAGCTGTCTGTGTGACAGCTCCCCAGCGACCACACAACCACTTACCAACGATCACGGCCAGGTCGTATCGCTGGTCGTGATCGTTGGTAAGTCGTTTAGTGTAACGGTACCTTTAGATAAAATCCTAGAGAAGGCGTCGAACAAGAAAAAATGTTTTCCGCCTCCCCCCTTTCCTAGACGCCGGTGGGATATTGGAGCGCCCCCAGACACAGGGCCACGAGTTCTCGGTACCGGGCCTCTCTGGTTCGGTTCTGAGGCTGTCACGGTGGCTAGACCCGGTCCGCGACCCTGCTAAGGGGCGTCCAATAAAGGTGGTGCAGTCTGTCAGGGGTTCGTGACGCCACCTGTGGTGTTCGGTCAGGGTGACCGACGCTGCTGTGGGGTCCGCTGGGGTGATGGAATGGCAGCTAGATGGTATACCTTCCCATAGGTGAAGGATGTCCCCAGGGCTTCCCAGTAAGGTGGATGGTAATGGTGTAGGGATGCAGTCAATAACGAGGACACAAGGTTGCAGTCTCTTTACTGAAGACTTCAGGATCCTCAATCCAGAGCACGCTTAACAGGGCTATCTGAGACCGGCCGGTCTGATGGGCACATCCAGAGTTTCCTTCACAGATGGAAATCGTTGCCTACCACTAGCGCCTGTGTGTTGTAGTCCTACCCTGCTGAGCATTCGGAAAAGTCCTCACAACTGCTGTTCTCGTTCGTTCTCTACAGCTCTCTCTCTCTTTGGCTCCAGATGTTTCTAGTTCAACGTCCCCCAGGTATGTTATGGCTAGGACGCACCCGTATGACGGGAAGGCCTGGAGGTCTTCCGGGACCCTAGAGATGCCCCTCTCCCACTGTTGCCCCCTATGTCTTCGTAGGTGTAGTAAGGTAGACAGCCAACCTATGATTAACTGTCCTGCGGAGTTTGAAGTAAAGCATAGAGTCAGTTACTCCAGCGGTGTTCCGGCCACCAGCTACGCGGCTCAGTAGGATGTTGCCTCAGTCTCACGGCACGACTCCTACTGGTACTCCTTTGTGCTTGATCTCGTTTACACTGTTCCACAATATCCTTCCCTTCGTGTCTCTCTCTTGGATACCGCCGTGGGGTGTGCAGGCGCGGTTCCGTTATGTTCTGCTCTGTTCGCTAGGCACCTGCCAGGTTCCCACGCCTGACAGGGACCCCCCTGTGTCTTCTCCCTGCAACACCCCCTGCCACGGGATGTTGCCTGAATCCAACCCAGTCAGCTTCTGACTAACTTCCTCCCCAACCCCTAGTTTTACCAGTGTGAGGAGTGGCCAAATAAATAAAGCCTTTTGCTCCCCCTAGTGGCCGGAGTGTGAAGTGTAATGTGTTCTGGTGATACCTGGTCAGGAGAACTCCTTTAGTGCCATCAGACGTACCATCACTCCCCTTAGTGGCAGAGCGTCATACTGCAATGACCAGGTCTCTGGGGTGCTGCAATATGTCTCGTTCGTCCTTTCGTGGGTCCGGATATAGAGGCGGCCGAGGCCAATCGGACGATAGGTCCATGCGTGGCAGACCCTGGAAAGAGAGCGGATTCCTCTTCAGTAAGCCTCCCCCCAAACCTGACCCCAAACACCAATGACGCCAGAATCCCAGTGGAGGGAAAACTCCGATTGTTCGTCCACCAGTGGGCAGCATTACCAGCTTCTCAATGGGTAACCAGCTTGTTGTCGGAAGGTCTACGGTGCAAATTCTCCAGCCCCCCGCCAAGACGCATGATAATGACCCAGGTGGCCGAAAAAAATCAGGCCACACTAGAGAGAGAGGTCCATCAGAGAGGTCCATCTCCTCATACAAAAAGGGGTACTAATAAGAGTACCTCACCAGGAGATAGGGAAAGGTTTCTACAGCACCTTGTTCCTCACGCCAAAACCGGACGGCTCGCTGAAAGCAATATTTAACTTAAAGGCACTAAACCGCTAAATTCAGGTGGATAGCTTCAAAATGGAAACAGTACCTAAGATTAGTGGTAAACATTGCAAAAAATCCCACCCATCTGCAATACCAATGCCTTCCCTTTGGGGTGGCTATAGCTCTGCGTATATTTACAAAAATTATTTCCGAAGTAGCGACTTTTATCAGAAAGGAAGATATAATACTGGTACCCTATTTGGACGATTTTCTTGTAATAGCAGACAACAAAGAAAATTGTATTAAAACAGTCACGAGAGTGCTGGAGGTACTGACCAAGCTAGGCTGCATAGTAAACCTAAAAAATCTAATTAATCCCAGCTCCGATTCAAGAATTCCTTGGGATCCTATTAGATTCAGTCAAACAAGAGTGTGTCCTCCCGCAGAGAAAAATTCAAGCCATTTAACAAAAAATACAACTGATCCAACTGGAACAGCCCATTTCGCTACAGAAGGCAATGTCACTCTTGGGTGTTCTAACAGCAACAATCCCAGCGACCTGGTGGGCGCAAGCCCACACGAGAGAATTGCAATGGCAGATACTATCCAAGCAAATGAAAAATCCATACAACTTGAATCGGAAAATTCTTCTATCACGAAGAGTTTAAGACTCATTAAAATGGTGGCTGAGAACAGAAAATGTAAACAATGCGGTGCCTTGGTAAGTGCAGAATCCAGTGGTGCTAACTACCGATGCAAGTCCATGGGGGTAGGGAGCACACCTAGAAGGGTCCCCTACAGGGTCAATGGGGGGGGGCTCAATGAGAGCAGCATCTTCCAATCTAAAAGAACTGTCAGCGGTGAGGCAAGCACTTCTTCATATAGGAGGAAAAATCCAGGGAAAACATGTGGTGGTGTTGTCCGACAACAGCACAACTATAGCCTACATAAATTGACAAAGGGGCACAAGATCAGCATCCCTTATGGCAGAGGCCCAAGAACTGTTCATATGGGCAGAAAACAACCTTCTTTCCCTAACGGGAACATACTTGAAAGGGTCATATGATCTGGTAGCCGATTTCTTAAGCCGTCACATATTACATCAAGGAGAGTGGTCCCTGAACCAGGAAATATTTGGGAAAATCTGTGCCAGCTGGGGCACTCCAGAAATAGACTTGTTTGCCACAAAAGAAAATTGGAAGCTGAGGAAGTTCTACTCTCTAAACCCAAAAGAACACCCGGAGGGCGTGGATGCACTTCTGTACCGATGGAACTTTCGTCTAGCATATGCGTTTCCCCCGATACCATTAATCCCAACAGTACTCAAGAAAATCCGGGAAGACAAGGCACGAATAATCCTTGTCGCTCCCTTTTGGCCAAAAAGGGCATGGTTCACGTGGCTCAGACGCATGTCTATCTCGGACCCATGGATCCTTCCGGATATTCCGAACCTCCTACACCTGGGACCAGTACAACACCCTCAAGTACAAGAGGCTCCATCTCACCACCTGGAACTTGAGAGGGGGCTCCTACCAGCAAAGGGATTCTCGAACCCTTTGGTGACCACGTTGCTCGCCAGCAGGAAAAAGGTCACGTCAGACAAATACCAGAAAATTTGGCAGAAATTCCTGGAATTCTCAGGGCGACAATTGTCCGAAACGAGCCAAGAAATTCCGGTAAAAAAAATTCTAGAATTTCTTCAAAAAGGATTAGAAAGGGGGCTATCTACTAGCACCTTAAAAATGTAGGTCTCTGCCCTAGGTGTGTTGTTTGATCAGAAACTTGCTGACCACCCTTGGGTCTATAGGTTCATCCGGGCCTCCTTTGCAGCCAGAGCCTCAAAATTACTACCTAAGGTGGCTCCCTGGGATCTAAATTTAGTTTTAAATGCCCTAACCTCCCCCCCCCCTTTGAGCCTCTCTCTTCCATTTCAATAAAGGCCTTAACTCTAAAAACGGTCCTCCTGGTTGCTCTAAAGGTACCGTCACACTAGACGATATCGCTAGCGATCCGTGACGTTGCAGCGTCCTCGCTAGCGATATCGTCCAGTGTGACACGCAGCAGCAATCAGGCCCCTGCGATGTCGCTGGTCGGGGAAGAAAGGCCAGAACTTTATTTCGTTGCTGGCTCTCCCGCTGACATCGCTGAATCGGCGTGTGTGACGCCGATTCAGCGATGTCTTCGCTGGTAACCAGGGTAAACATCGGGTTACTAAGCGCAGGGCCGTGCTTAGTAACCCGATGTTTACCCTGGTTACCAAAGTAAAAATACAACCACTACATACTTACCTATCGCTGTCTGTCCTCGGCGCTCTGCTTCTCTGCTCTGGCTGTGAGCGCCGGACAGCCGGAAAGCAGAGCGGTGACATCACCGCTCTGCTTTCCGGCCGCTGTGCTCACAGCCAGACCAGAGAAGCAGAGCGCCGAGGACAGACAGCGGTAGGTAAGTATGTAGTGGTTGTTTTTTTTACTTTAACGATGGTAACCAGGGTAAACATCGGGTTACTAAGCGCGGCCCTGCGCTCAGTAACCCGATGTTTACCCTGGTTACCGGCATCGTTGGTCGCTGGAGAGCTGTCTGTGTGACAGCTCTCCAGCGACCAAACAGCGACGCTGCAGCGATCCGGATCGTTGTCGGTATCGCTGCAGCGTCGCTTAGTGTGACGGTACCTTAACTTCAGCTCGACGTAACTGCGAGCTGCAAGCTATTTCGGTAAACCCCCTTACACTACCTTTCAGAATGACAAAGTGATTATTAAAACTGACCCGGCCTTCCTTCCAAAGGTCAACTCAAAATTCCATAGAGACCAGGAAATAATCTTGCCCTCTTTTTGTCCTCAACCAAAATCCCAGGGAGAACAAACCTTCCATTGTCTTGATGTTAGACGCAGCCTGCTTCAATACATAGAAGCCACAAAAACTTGGCGTCAGTCATCAGCCCTTTTTGTCTCCTTCCAGGGGACAAACAGGGGAAAAAAGGCCTCAAGGTCAACTATTGCACGGTGGTTGCGTGCGGCTATTTCACTTTCATATTCTTCCTCTGTTCAAGTTCCCCCACTGGGTGTTACGGCTCACTCCACGCGTGCTATTGCTACATCCTGGGCAGAAAGGGCAAATGCTTTATTTACATACATGTGTTATAGCTCCAAAAAATCTCATGGGACATTGAGAAATTAGGAATTTCAGAGAGTATCATTGTGTGTTTGCAAAGATTTTACTTGACATGCAGCAGGAAGACCTGAAGGAATGATGCCTAATAACGATGTAAAGATATCAGGCAAATGAACATAGAGATCCACCTTAACTTTAGGAAATGAAAGGTTTCGCTATTACTCTAGCTGATCGGTTTTAGGACCTGATTCATTATGACAGGCATATGCCAGCCTTAATGAAGGGGACACTAAAGTAAAAGAGTAAAATGCACCAAATTCATCAAGAGGTTATAGAACTTTTTGATCTTCACCAAATTAGATCTGCATAGAGCCTAACATGAGGGACAATGGATTGTGATCTTTCATAAATACTTTCTTTAAATAAACCTTAGTAATCTATTCACAGTCTGTCAGGGAGCCCCACCCTGTGACTCACAGGCCCATGGTGAGTGCCTTGTGGCTATCTGCCAACTGAATGCATTAGCACCAGGTCTAGCAAATGGCTATGATGAGAAGGTCTCCAGATGATGACATTTGTAACTAGTCCCACATAGAAGATCTTGATGCATATACCTGGCCTTGGGGTTTAAGATAAATATTAAAGGGAACCTGTCACCTGAATTTGGCGGGACTGGTTTTGGGTCATATGGGCGGAGTTTTGGGGTGTTTGATTCACCCTTTCATTACCCGCTGGCTGCATGCTGGCTGCAATATTGGATTGAAGTTCATTCTCTGTCCTCTGTAGTACATGCCTGCACAAGGCAAGATTGCTTTGCGCAGGCGTGTACTATGGAGGACAAAGAATGAACTTCAATCCAATATTGCAGCCAGCATGCAGCCAGCGGGTAAGGAAAGGGTGAATCAAACACCCCAAAACTCCGCCCATATGACCCAAAACCAGTCCCGCCAAATTCAGGTGACAGAGTCCCTTTAAGTCAGTGTTAACCTGGACATAGAATGATACTGCCAAATATAGTGGGTGCTTAATGTAAAAATACTGAATGAGGGTAAGATGGGAATCCTCAGATGCTAGTGTACTACCTTGGTATGATTTCTGTGGGAAAGCTTTGCCTGTCACCATACTACTGGGGAAGGGGAGGCAAGAGCTGGATGTCATTGCTCATGGATGTGTGGATGTGGCTTGTGACCCTTTCTCAGAGCTAAATGTGGATTTTGAGGTAAGAAAGGTTGGGGATCACTGTTCTAAGAGATATGTCTTTCTTCTTTATGAAGAAGCCTACAGCTGCCAGACATGAATACTTTTGGATGAATCCTCTCTCCAAATTGACTTTAATGTAAGCGGACATCGCTTGAGTCTCAGGAAGGCTCAAATAGGCTCCATCTTGAACAGTTCAGTCACACCACCCCCTACCAGCAGGGAACCTGCTCAGACACCTGCTGTATCTCAGCTCATCACTTAGACTGAGATAAAAGATAAATGCTTCATCTGGGTTGTCCAGTTCCAGAAAGAAGAAGCACTGCATAGTTAATCACTCAAGGAGGTAGTGTGGTAGCCTTCTGTTTGGAAAAAATGTCATGATAAGGAAAATACAAATTGGTGATGATGGAAGCAAAGTAGAGTTTCAAAGAAGGTGGTTAAGGTAGGACTTTGAGGCAATTTTGAAAAGAAGATGATCCTCACTGGGTGATTTGGTCGGTCGAGAAATTCAAAATTGGAGCATTTAGCATTAGTCTTGGGAGTCCCAAATGCTCTGGTGCAAAAAGGGTGCTGAACTGGGTTGATTGCAGCCAAATTATATCTGAGTGCTGCATGCTAAAGAGAACCAGTGACCAATGTTTGTATTCATGGCAGCACACCATTGTCCAAAGCATTTACATTGCCCACAAGTTAAATTGACACAGAACCACTGAGCTTGTCTTTAGTAGAGGATAATGTAGGGTTCAAATCCCACCAAGGACAACATCTGCAACGAGTATATATGCTTCCCCGTATTTGTGTGGGTTTCCTCACACACTCCAAAGACATACTGATAGGTAATTTAGATTGTGAGCCCCAATGGGGACAGTGATGATGATGTCTGTAACATGCAGTGGAAATTAACGGCACCATATAAACGATTAAAATAATGTTAGCCCCCAGGCAGTCACTCCTCATTAGCCTAGGGCCTGAAGTTTCCATGTTTAGCGTTGAGTTTGCAACAGTTCACAAGAGAACGATCATTTTCACTACAATATAGGTTTCAAGCATAGCGATCTTCCAGCCATCAACAATTTCTTCTGGCCAATTTGCATGTTCCTGTGTGACCTCCCTTAGGGCAAGTTTTGAAAATGCTCTAATAAGTGGGACGTGAAAAAACTGAGCTTTCTTCCGTAACTTTTCTGTAAAACGTAAGTCCATATAGGAAGCACAAGAAATGGCATTGTCAAGTAAAGTTGGAAAAAAAATTTGCTAGCAAGTTTGTCCAGTTAGACAGACTGGCATAGCAAGTTACCAGGTGATCATTACTATTGTTAATAATATTATTATGAATAATAATATTTCTGATGACAAGGTTCAGTACTGGATGGTATAACTTCCCACAGTATTATTTCCCTGTTTAAGCCAAAATGTACAGTCAGTGGCTGAGTGGGCATGACCTAGTTTATTAAAGGGAACCTGTCACCAGTTTTGTGACATAGCAGCTAAAAATATCACCTTATTCAGCATCTGCTATGCATTCCTTAAATCCTTATATAACCCCCTGACAAGGGGTGTATACTCCCAAAAACCTGTTTCAATTTCACCCGCGATGTATGGTAATCTTCTCAGTCCGGTCTGATGGGTGTGGTTTCGGGCCTCTGCATTCCTCCCCCCGGCTTCTGTTCGCCGTCCTCCTGACATGGATAATGATCCACATCGCCATGCGACATATCACGCCTGCTCCGAAATATTGCGCATGTGCTGACAAACGTAGTTGCGGTACATGAGCCGGAAGTACGTGTGTCAGCGCATGACACTTCTGTTTTTCAGCTTTGCCCGCAGTTTGGCAAAGCATACTGCACAGGTGCGAAAAACAATATTTTTGAGCAGGCGTGAGATGTCGCATGGCACAAGAGGCGTCATCCATGAAGTAGGACGGCGAGCAACAGCCGATGGGAGTGATGTAGAGGCCCGAAACCACACCCGTCGGACAGGACTGAGAAGATTACCATGCAGTAGGGGAGGAATTTAAAAAGGTTTTTTGGGAGTATACAAGGGGAGTCAGCGGGTTATATAAGGAGTTAGGGAATGCATAGCAGGCGCTGAATTAGGTGATATTTTTAGCTGCTATGTCACAAAACTGGTCACAGGTTCCCTTTAAACACTCTATGGAAGGCAGCCAAGAAGGAAAGTAGAGCATGAATCATAGGATCATCCTGTTCCCAAAGTGCAGCAAACATCTCTGGCCAAAAAAATAAAAATATAAGCCACTTTCGATTAGTCAGAAAAATACTTTTGAGGACAGAGGACAAGGTGTACGGGACATTGGTTAATGAACCCCAGATTTCCAATAAAGCGACCAGCAGTAGGCAAATGTGGTGATAATGGTAGCCCCCCTACTTTAAGTAGGGAATATAGGGGGGGTCACATGGCCACACAGACTATTCAGAGCCATGGTCATTACTTTATGGTTCATTAAGGGTTAAGCTCTAGGCTGGTTGCTTACAGTTGTCGGGCAGAAAGTAAATCTGGCTTCAGCCAGCTGTGTTGGCGCCCTTTTAACGGCTGTCAATTGGTTGTCAGCGCGTTGCTGGGCTGTCGCTGGGATATATAATGCCAGGTGCTGGCAGGTTTCAGTCAGTCTGAGGTACCGCCTGAAGAAAAGAAGATCCCACCCTTCCTCCCTTAATTAATTCTTTGTCGTGATGTTTGTATTGTGGGAAAATCGCCCAGTCTCTGGGTGGATGGTTTATTGGATTTTGGAGTGTTTGGTCATATATCTGATTAAGTTATTTGGTAATGGACTGTTATTTATTACTGAGTTACCCAAAAATAAACATCACAGCCTTATTTTTCCACTAAAGCTTTGTCGTGCTCTTATTTATGTATGAATGAGGCTTGTGTTGCCATCCCCAAGAAGAATGTCCCAGATGAGAGGGTAACTGAGGCAAATGTTGAGAAGCTAGAGAAGAAACATCAGGCGTTTGAAGCAGTGTATCTGTGAGAAGGTTGCAAGATGCAGTAACGGACTGGAGGCAGAGCAAGGGTTAACGTGGGGTTTAATTTAACAGTGGATACTCCACGTAGGGAGAAGAGGAGGTAAGCTTGAATTAAGAAGGGGATTTGTAACTTAGGAAAAACAAGCACAGGTAAACAAGGTAAAGAGTTCAGAGGTAATAGACTTATCAGTCTGACGATGTCAGGAGTGGAATTCCTGGATGCAGACGGTGGCGCCAAGGTTGTGGCGCGTATGGGGGTCCGATGTAGTCCTGGAGAAGATGGCGTTCTGGATTCTGGCAGCAGTGGTGATTCCTTGTGGTCCTGATGGGGGTCCTGGGTCTGAAAGACAAAGTGCTGGCAGGAGATAAGTCTTTAAACCCAGCAGAGGCTAGTGCTACTTGACAGTTAAATGCAGGTTGATCTGGATACAGTTCACAGCGGGTCACGCGGCTTCCCTGCGGGTACATGCACGCATATGTCCTAACCGTGGACCTTGTCACTACCGGTCAGCGGTGTCAGTGGGGTTGGCGGTGTCAGTGGGGTTGGTGGCATCAACGGTCCCAGGGCATGTCTCTGTTGACAGTCTTCAGTTGTGGATCTGGGGCCCCTCGGGCTTAGGCCTGCTCTAGCATGGTGCTCAAAGGTCGGAACGCTGACACTGACTAACTGCGCACTGTACACTACCGCCAAGTCTGACTGTTTTCCCGCCCGCCGCGGCTATTTTAGCTAAGCTGCACCCCAATCATTGAGTGCAAAGGTAGGTCGGGGATCTTAAGCTTTCCCCTGTGCAATATAGGTGACAGCCCCGACAGTTCCGGATCCGTCATGGAAAAGGTACTCCTGATCCGGTTCTTCTCCTTACACATCCATGAAGGCTTAGAGGTCACACACAACCTGGATGACCTCAGTTGCATAATCAAAACATTAAATCTGTATATATGTTCATGTCCTGTAGTGTGTCTGTGTTAATATACTCACCTACTGCTGTCTTCTCTGATATCCAGTGACATTCTACTCCTCTTCTGAGTGATGCCACCACTCTTCAGTCTCTCCGGGTCACACTGTGCTCTGTGTGACACATAAGTCGCTTTTACAATGCAAGCCTGTGGAGCATCAAACCGGGATCCATAGGCTTACCCTGTAAAAGAGACGTCCAGCTCACGTGTAGAGCATAGAATGAGACGGCTAGACTAAAGAGCCGTGAAGTCACTCAGAAGAGGATTGAAGCAGCGCAGGAAGCCAACAGTAGGTAAACACACACGCATGACATCACAATTTGCGCAGTGACCTTATGTGGGCATGTGCAGAAACATCTGAGGACTCATGAGAGCCACAAGTATATTTTATTTTTGGGACTACGGTTGCTGTGGTACAAACAAGAAGGTACTGTTACTGTAAAATTGGGGTAAAAGCGGGGAGGATGCTCTAGAAGGGATCAGCCACAGCTGTATGTGTGTTTTGTTTTGCAGAGACAAAATCATAAATGGAAGAAGTCATAATGTTCTGCGCCGGATCAAGAGGAAAAGAGAAAATGAATAACTTTAATTGGAGAAGTCACCGATGAGTCTCTGGAGTTACCTGCCCACTTACACTATACGTGTATACTATATACAGAGCGCTAGTATAGTTGTCACATGTGATCAGTGGATTTACCAGTACTGTATATACTGTACGTCCCCCCTCACGTCCCACCCTGAAGCACACAAGACTCAGAAGGTGAGTATTCAGCAGCCACTGAGCGGACCCCTTTACCTCAGGTATCATGTTAATCTGCATCACAGCACCATTATAGCCATGCCGTTAGTTTATAGGGCTAAATCCTGCTGAGGGTCTCTTCAAATGTGGCAGATTTGTTACAGAAATGTCTGTTACTGCCCCTTCTCACTGGTGTTTGCCAGGTGCTTCCTATAAAATAATATTTAGATAAATGGAACAAATTTGCAGAATTTCTGCAACAAATCTGCCTTGTGGCTATATTCTAAGGGACTGATTAATCATTTGTGGGATTTTTGGAAGTAATTTTTTTGTTTGTTTTGTTTGTCTTCTATTCGTTGAACTATTTTATTTCAAAGTCTTCAAAATGACAGATGTGATTCATGAATTTAAAGGGTATGTGCACACGATGCGGATTTTACTGCGGATCCGCAGCAGTTTCCCATGAGTTTACAGTTCAATGTAAACCTATGGGAAACCAAAAACGCTGTGCACATGCTGCGGAAAAAAACGTGCGGAAACGCCGCGGTTTACATTCTGCAGCATGTCACTTCTTTCTGCGGATTCTGCAGCGGTTTTACAACTGCTCCAATAGAAATCCGCAGTTGTAAAACCGCAGTTAAATCCGCAGAAAAACTGCAGAAAAATAGCGGTAAATACGCAATAAATCCGCAGCGGTTTTCCACTGCGGGTTTATCAAATCCGCTGCAGAAAAATCGGCAGTGGACCTAGAATACGTGTGCACATAGCCAAAAGGCGCAAATGAAGCGATATTTTAATGGTTAAAACAGTTATATAGTTGGCATGACCATGTCCATAAATGTTTACTTTACATGGGACATGTAATAAGGGTGGGCCTGGTTTTGAGCTTTTTTCCACACTTAATTCCAGTAGGGTAATTTAAGCGTGTAACCAATGGATCATATAATAGCCTGCGCACACAAGATGCACTAAGATGTCAAACCTTCATTAGGCCCCTGACTGCCATGATAAACCCTTGGCTCTCTGTTCTTACAGAGGACATGGATTAGGTGACAGATGCGGCCCTTCTCTCTTTGTTTAACCCCTTAGATGCCATACTATTGATTAAAGAATCTAAGGATGTAAATGGCCTGGGATTAATTATCTTAAATCTCAACTCCACCACTGCAGCAGGAGTCGGCTGTACATTACAACCAGCACCTACAGCGTATAGAGCAAACTCCATGGCTGATCACGCTCTATGCAGTTTATAATGAGTGGTGGATGTCGGGAACGGTTAAGGGAAACCACACGATTTTAACCCCTTCATGACCGGAGCTTTTTTGTTTGTTTTGCGTTTTCATTTTTTTGCTCCCCTTCTTCCCAGAGCCATAACTTTTTAATTTTTCTGTCAATATGGCCTTGTGAGGGCATACTTTTAGCGGGACGAGTTGTACTTTTGAACGACCCCATTGCTTTTAGCATGTCGTGTACTACAAAACGGGAAAAAAATTCTAAGCTCGCTTTGTCAAGAGGTGGTGCTTTTGCACGCGAAACGCGCGTCGAGGGTCTCCTGCATCTATACCCTGGGTCCGCCAACTCTGCCCCCGGTAAGCTCTGCCCTCCTGGCGATCTTTTGTCCAGCGGTTTTACTGATCTTTATATGACTACTGATGGCAATCTTACCATAGCAATATAACTATATGCACTGTCACTTTACTTAATGGATCTATATATCTACTTATATGGGCATGTGCAATGGTGGACTCTTCTGGGCATATCTGTGTCTATACTGGTTCTGTATACATTCTACTATTGTGGTGTTATGACTTTTGTACTCACTTGAGATTATTGTTAATAAAGTATATTTTTTTTACCTAGTTGCTCCAGCTTTCTCCTTCTTTGCATGAAATATAAATATATGTATACAGGTCCTTCTCAAAAAATTAGCATATAGTGTTAAATTTCATTATTTACCATAATGTAATGATTACAATTAAACTTTCATATATTATAGATTCATTATCCACCAACTGAAATTTGTCAGGTCTTTTATTGTTTTAATACTGATGATTTTGGCATACAACTCCTGATAACCCAAAAAACCTGTCTCAATAAATTAGCATATCAAGAAAAGGTTCTCTAAACGACCTATTACCCTAATCTTCTGAATCAACTAATTAACTCTAAACACATGCAAAAGATACCTGAGGCTTTTATAAACTCCCTGCCTGGTTCATTACTCAAAACCCCCATCATGGGTAAGACTAGCGACCTGACAGATGTCAAGAAGGCCATCATTGACACCCTCAAGCAAGAGGGTAAGACCCAGAAAGAAATTTCTCAACAAATAGGCTGTTCCCAGAGTGCTGTATCAAGGCACCTCAATGGTAAGTCTGTTGGAAGGAAACAATGTGGCAGAAAACGCTGTACAACGAGAAGAGGAGACCGGACCCTGAGGAAGATTGTGGAGAAGGACCGATTCCAGACCTTGGGGAACCTGAGGAAGCAGTGGACTGAGTCTGGTGTGGAAACATCCAGAGCCACCGTGCACAGGCGTGTGCAGGAAATGGGCTACAGGTGCCGCATTCCCCAGGTAAAGCCACTTTTGAACCATAAACAGCGGCAGAGGCGCCTGACCTGGGCTACAGAGAAGCAGCACTGGACTGTTGCTAAGTGGTCCCAAGTACTTTTTTCTGATGAAAGCAAATTTTGCATGTCATTCGGAAATCAAGGTGCCAGTGTCTGGAGGAAGACTGGGGAGAAGGAAATGCCAAAATGCCTGAAGTCCAGTGTCAAGTACCCACAGTCAGTGATGGTGTGGGGTGCCATGTCAGCTGCTGGTGTTGGTCCACTGTGTTTCATCAAGGGCAGGGTCAATGCAGCTAGCTATCAGGAGATTTTGGAGCACTTCATGCTTCCATCGGCTGAAATGCTTTATGGAGATGAAGATTTCATTTTTCAGCACGACCTGGCACCTGCTCACAGTGCCAAAACCACTGGTAAATGGTTTACTGACCATGGTATTACTGTGCTCAATTGGCCTGCCAACTCTCCTGACCTGAACCCCATAGAGAATCTGTGGGATATTGTGAAGAGAAAGTTGAGAGACGCAAGACCCAACACTCTGGATGAGCTTAAGGCCGCTATTGAAGCATCCTGGGCCTCCATAACATCTCAGCAGTGTCACAGGCTGATTGCCTCCATGCCACGCCGCATTGAAGCAGTCATTTCTGCCAAAGGATTCCCGACCAAGTATTGAGTGCATAACTGAACATTATTATTTGTTGGTTTTTTTGTTTGTTATTAAAAAACACTTTTATTTGATTGGATGGGTGAAATATGCTAATTTATTGAGACAGGTTTTTTGGGTTATCAGGAGTTGTATGCCAAAATCATCAGTATTAAAACAATAAAAGACCTGACAAATTTCAGTTGGTGGATAATGAATCTATAATATATGAAAGTTTAATTGTAATCATTACATTATGGTAAATAATGAAATTTAACACTATATGCTAATTTTTTGAGAAGGACCTGTATATATATGTGTCTCACTGACACATGACCAGAGGTATTTTCATTTTTGCGTTTGTTTTTTGCTTCCCTTCTTCCCAGAGCCATACATTTTTTATTTTTCGGTCAATATGGCCAAGTAAGGGCTTTTTATTTGCAGGACAAGTTGTACTTTTGACCAACACCATTGGTTTTCACATATCGTGTACTGGAAAACAGAAAAAAATTCCAAGTGTGGTGAAATTGCAAAAAAAGTGCAATCCCAAACTTGATGCTTGTTTGGCTTTTTTGTAAGGTTCACTAAATGCTACAACTGACCTGCCATTATAATTCTCCAGGTCATTACAAGTTCATAGACACCAAACATGTCTACGTTCTTTTTTATCTAAGTGGTGAAAAAAATTCCAAACTTTGTTAAAAAAAATAAATAAATTGTGCAATTTTCCGAGACCCATAGCGTCTCCATTTTTTGTGATCTCAGGTTGTCTGAGGGCTTATTTTTTGCGTGCCGAGCTGATGTTTTTAATGATACCACTTTTGTGCAGATACGTTCTTTTGATCGCCCATTATTGCATTTTAATTCAATGTTGCGATGATCAACAAAACATAATTCTGGGGTTTCGATTTTTTTCTCGCTACGCCGTTTAGCAATCAGGTTAATCATTTTTTTATATTGATAGATCAGGCGATTCTGAACGCGGCGATACCAAATATGTGCATGTTTGATTTTATTTTTATTTTATTTTGAATTTGGCGAAAGGGGGTGATTTGAACTTATATGTTTTTTTTTATTTTTTTTCATATTTTTAAACACATTTTTTTTTACTTTTGCCATGCTTCAATAGCCTCCATGGGAGGCTAGAAGCTGGCACAACTCGATCGCTTCTGCTACATAGAGGCGATGCTCAGATTGCAGTATGTAGTACAATTACTGCATTGCTATGAGGACGGCCACCCACAGGGTGGTGCTTATAGCAATCTGGCATCAAAAACCATAGAGGTCTTAAGGAGACCTCTGGTTGTCATGCCAATGCACTGCTGACCCCCGATCACGTGACGGGGGTCAGCAGTGCGCGTATTTCCGGCCTGAAGCGATTCTTAAATCCTGCTGTCAGAGTTTGACAGCGGTATTTAGCTAGTTAATAGGCATGGGTGGATTGCTGACATGTCGCGGCTTTGAGGTGAGCTCACCGCTGGAGCCCACCTCACAGCGACGCTTCTGACATCGGACATACTATCCCAGCCGACGTAAGAAATGGGTTAAAATCTGTTTTCAATGAAGACCGACTTTCCCATTTTGTCTAGTAGTTGTCTAGGTGGGGGAGGAGCTCTGCCTCTGGCTCCTCCGGTCAATAAAGAATCCTATCAGTACCAGCCGCCATCTCGTATCTCAGTAATGGGAAAGTCTGTCTTCACCGAATATAGATTTTTACCTCCGAACTTAGACTTTTGCTAATGATTGTTACTCTTTAAGAATGCCTGCAATGTGAACTCAAGTTTATTTCTAGGCAGAAGTGTAGTGTATTAACTTTTTGCTGTGTCAATAGTCTGCAGTTGCCAGCAGCAAAATACAGTACAAACCTACTAAATATGTTGTGTACACTCTATTTCTAGTAATAATTCTGCCAAGTGATGCCATCTAGAGCCGCTCTCACTGCACGTAAAACCTTGTAAGGCCTGTGGACAGCGGAATATATTCACTATGTAATTTGTCTGGATGGAAGGGGCCTGCATTGATGGCAGATGTGTGGCGCAAGATAGTTCACCTCTTTGGTGGGTGAGCCAAGAACGTCCTTCATTAAGTGGCTGGATTTTGTAGTTGTAGTTAAAGAAGCACTCCACCTCCCATCTAAGTTTTTATCTTTTATATTATTGCAGTCATCATATTATATAGTCATGTGTACTTACAATTGCTTATTTTGCCTTTCTACCCAGCTAATTCTTCTCTTTTCTCTGCTCTATGAAAAAATAGGAAGTCTCTTGTCCTGGCATTTATCATTCCTCTCTTCATCTCCGGACTCAGCTCCTCCCCACTGCCAGGGACTTTTGCAGTGACTGGTGACTCATACAGGGAAAAGAGACTTCCAGACAGGCTGGAGCGAGCCGCCCGCCCCCCTCCCCCGGGCGGCGTACGTGGAGGCCGCCATGACAGGGGCTTTGGAGCAGGGGACAAGGGGTGGGGGGGCGTGTTGCTCGTTCCAGGGGGAGGGGTAGTGGCGGCGAAGGGGATGATGGGAGCGGGGGGTGGAGCGGTTCACTTCCCGCTCTACAGGATCTGAAGCAGGCACGAACGCTGGTACCTGCCGTGAACATGTCCGACATCGACCGGGTACTGTCCCAGCTGCGGGCGGCAGCGCAGCCGCCTGGCTGGCTGGGAGCGCAACTAGCGTCCATCCTGGGAGGCCCAAGCGGCAGCGGAGCGGTTTCCCCCGATCCATCGGCGGCTGGGCCCGGTGAACGGCGCTCTAGGCGTGTGCGCCCCCCTCAGCGGCTGTCACCGGATGCTGCCCTGGCGCCCCAGCGGCGGCACAGGAGCCCGTCACCGGACCCTCCGGGCCGCGTGCCTGCTTGCAGGCGCCCCAGCAGGCCGCGGTCCGGGAGGAATCCACCTGCCGGGCTGGGGCATGCGGCGGCAGTTGGCCCCTCTCCCTCATCTGCCAGAGGGGGTGGGCCCATGCGCGCCAGAACAGCGGCAGTGCGCGGTGTGAGCACGGCAGGCCGCGGCGGTTACGCCCGTCCCGGGCGGCCTGGTTCCGGCGGCAACACGAGACGGCGGGGGAGCATTCCAGCAGCAGGCGGCGCCCCAGACTCGGCGGGGCTGCCAGGCTCAGCCGGGGTACGCCATTCCCCCCATGCAGCTGCGACCGGGCCCACACCACTCCAGGGGACGGCGGTAGATGGTGGCGCCGTGGTCGGCGGGTCCGGGTCGGGGCACGACAGATTCCTGGCGGCCTCCCAGAATAATGGAGTCGGCACGGTCCCCTCTGCTGGTGGCGGAGCAGCTGGATCGGTGAGGAGCGAGGTCCACGTCCGGGTGGACGCACAGACGGCTTCGCAGGCAAGAGACGGCGGGACGGCGACGACGTCGGCGGCTGGGGGGACTGCTGCAGCCTGGTGAGAACCACTCTATGTTTTGTTTGTCCCCGGCGTGGTCAACGCCGATTATGACTTCGGTTGATCGGGTTGGGGGGGGTGTGGAGCGCGGCGAGGGAGTCACGGTACGCGCGGACGCGATGCAGGAAGGGGTGGGCGAGTTGTTGTCGGGGGTACGAGAGCTGTTGTCACGGTTGAGCAGCGGAAGGTCAGGGCCGTCCCCTTTGTCAGCTTGGGTTGGATCGGCTGAATCAGGGTTAACGTTGTCAGGTAGCGGTTCGGGTGATCAGGGTAGGTCGGCCGAGCCGGTCTCGGTGTCAGTACAGACGGAAAAGGAGAAGGAAGGGGGTATTCGGCTAGATGATAAGGCACGTGGTGAGGTGTATGTGTGCTTTGAAGGACCGTTGGGGCGCACTTGAAGAAGGAAGTGCGCGAGAAGATTTGGAAAGATGAGTACGTGGAGATATTTTCACTGTTACCATTGGAGAAATTTAACTTGGACAAGAATAAGAAAGAGGATAGTAAGAAGGAGGATGAGGAGAAGCGGCGTTGGCGACTTATTCCTCAGACGTTTGTGAACTGGCTTCAGGCATTTGCGATTTTGGCAAGTGTTATTGGCGAAAAGGCTCCCGAGAATTGCTCAGCCTTGTTTTGTTATATGGATTCCATAGGGGAGGCGCATAGGGCCTATGGTGGTCAAGCGTGGTTACGATACGATGAGCAGTTCCGGCAGCGGAAGGCGGTTCGTCCAGTGATCAGATGGGATCAGAAGGACATTGGTTTGTGGTTACGGGTAATGGCGCCGACGAAGTTCGGTCAATCCTTTCAAGGGGGGGCCGGATCTTCCGGCCAAGGCTTTGGACAGGGCTCCTCTGCGGGAGCCGGGGGTCAGGCGGGTCAATCCGGAAGCCAGAAGCATTGTGTATGTTGGCAGTTCAACGAGGGCCAATGTAAGTTCGGGGCGACTTGCAAGTTCAAGCATCTGTGCTCGCACTGCAATAGCGCCTCCCACGGAGCCTCCAAATGTTTTAAGAAGGGGAGGCCAGAGGGTAATCCCAAAGGGGGTGACTCCGGTGAAGTTGGACGCGATGGCCCCCTATCTAAATAGGTATCCTGATAGGGAGGGGGCAGAGTTGATTTGGGCTGGGTTTGATGTTGGTTTTTCTATACCGGCTCCGGGTTTTGCGATACCGCCTACACTGAAGAACCTGAAATTGGCCGGGTTGCACGCTTCGGTGGTGTCTGAAAAGTTAGGCAAAGAGGTGGCGTTGGGTAGGATGTCTGGTCCGTTTTTTACTCCCCCTTTGGATGATTTGGTTGTGTCACCCCTGGGCATTGTGCCCAAGAAGGAGCCGAATAAGTTCCGGCTCATTCAGCATTTGTCATACCCGAAGGGGAGGTCGGTTAACGATGGGATTGATCCGGAGCTCTGTTCGGTGGTTTATACTTCGTTTGATGAAGCAGCCAGGTGGGTGCGCATTTGCGGTAAGGGAGCGTTGTTGGCTAAGACTGATATTGAGTCGGCCTTTCGTTTGTTGCCCGTTCATCCCGATAGCGTGAGGTTGTTAGGCTGTTACTGGGACGGTGCGTTCTACGTTGATCGATGTTTGCCGATGGGCTGTTCACTGTCGTGTGCTTATTTTGAGGCTTTCAGTTCCTTTCTGGAGTGGGCGGTGCGGGATGTGTCCAGTTTAGACTCAATAATTCATTATTTGGATGACTTCTTGTGTATAGGCCCTGAGCAGTCTCAATATTGTGAGGTCCTGTTAAGGACAGTTGTTTGGGTAGCGGAGCGCTTCGGGGTCCCGTTGGCACCGGGCAAGACTGAGGGCCCGTGTACGAGCTTGTCTTTTTTGGGCATTGTCATCGATTCTGAGAAGTGGGAGTTCAGGTTGCCGGTGGACAAGGTGCTGGGATTGAGAGACGAAGTGGCGCGAGCTAGGCGTGTGAAAAAATTGCCACTGCGTGAGGTGCAGTCGCTTTTGGGGAAGTTGAATTTTGCGTGTCGAATTATTCCCATGGGGAGAATTTTTTCACGTAGATTGGCCAGTGCTACGGCCGGGGTCACCGCCCCGCATCATTTTGTGCGTTTGTCAGCTGAGCACAAGGCTGACTTGGAGATTTGGGACCGTTTTTTGTCTTGTTACAACGGGCGTTAATTGATGATGGAGGAGGCAGTGGGCAATGCTGATTTGGACTTGTTCACTGACGCTTCAGGCGGTATTGGTTTTGGGGCCTTTTTTGGGGGCCGTTGGTGTGCGGCCAGGTGGCCAGAAGCCTGGGTTGAAACAGGTTTGGTGCGGAACATCACGTTGTTGGAAATTTTTCCGATCTTGGTGGCGGTGCAGATTTAGGGCGACGAATTTCGGAACAAAAAGGTGCGCTTTAACTGTGATAATATGGCTGTGGTGTGCGCCATTAACAGTTTGACGACGGCGTCTCCCCCGGTGATCAGAGTGCTTCGGCAGTTGGTTTTGTCTTGTTTACACCTGAATGCTTATTTTACAGCTTCGCATGTGCCTGGTGTTAATAATTGCATTGCCGATTCTTTGTCTCGTTTCCAGTGGGAGCGTTTCCGGTCGCTGGCGCCGTATGCCGAGGAGACGGGCCTGGAATGCCCGGCGGAACTCTGGAACGTGGTGTCCGGGCTGCAGAGCCTTTAATCCAAGCGTCCTTAGCCCCGAGTACGTGGTCGGTTTATCAGGCGGTATGGAACAGTTGGGAGAGTTGGCTGGCGGCTTGTGGTGTCGGGAGTACGGGTTTTGATCAGGTGGGGGCATTGTTACTGTGTTTGAGACATGGGGCGGATCAGGGATGGTCGGCAGCGAAGGTGGATAGGACGATTGTGGCTTTAGCCTTTGGTTTCAGGCTTCGGGGTTTTCAGGACGTGACAAAGTCCTTTCTGGTAAAGCAGGCCGCGAAGGGGCTGAGAAGATCAGGCAGCCAAGGAGATTGTAGGCGCCCGGTGTCCTTTGAAATGTTGGAGCGGTTGGGGGCACGTTTGAGTGACGTATGCGTTTCCAATTTTGAGGTTGCGCTGTTTCGCTTAGCTTTTTCGTTGGCCTTTTACGGAGCGTTGAGGATTGGGGAATTGGTGTCGCCCACTACGGTTCGTCAAGGGGGCCTGTGGGCGGTGGACGTTTTTGTTTCTGAGGGGTCAATGCAGTTTTGGATTCGGAAGTCTAAGACAGATCAGATGGGGCGGGGTAAAAGAGTTGTGTTGGGTGCAGTTCCTGGTTCTGTGATGTGTCCTATTCGTTGCTGGCAGGCCTTTGTTAGGTTGCATCCGCATGGTGATGGGCCTTTGTTGTGTCACGAGGATGGGTCTTTCCTGTCCAAATATCAGTTTGTAGCGGTTTTTCGGCAGTGTTTAAAGGCCATCGGGGTAGATGCGGCCAGGTTCGCATCCCATTCTTTCCGGATTGGGGCTGCCACCGAGGCGGCGCGAAACGGTTTAGCTCCGGGGGTGGTGCAGAGGATTGGGCGGTGGGAATCCGGCCGCTATCGGAGTTATGTGAGGCCTTGAGCATCTGGGAACGGTTGATATTTTGTGTGTGTGGGTTTTTGTCTAAGTTGTTTATGTTTTTCAGGTCCATCCTCCTTGTTGGTGTGGATCGTCGGCCACTCATATGTGTACTGGGGCGCGAGACGGGCCGACGTCAGGCAGGATGGAAGACAGCTCGGGTTTTCCAGGGACGTGGCCGTCATCAGATGGTTGGGGTTTCGGGGTTTAAGTTGGAACAGAGTCCTGGAGGAGGTACACAACGGCATTCGTCTGGATAGGCCTCCTGACATTTTGGTTCTGCACATTGGGGGAAACGACCTGGGAATTCGTCCTTGTCGAGAGTTGATACGGGACATAAAACACGACATGCTCCGGTTATGGGTTTCGTTTCGGGAGATGTCGATCGTGTGGTCCGAGATTGTTCCTCGTACATCTTGGAGGCACGCCAGGTCGGTGGACAAGATAAATAGAGCCCGGATTAAGGTGAACCGGGCCGTGTCGGGTTTTGTTGTGCGAAACGGAGGAATGGCCGTGCGCCATTTTGAGTTGGAGCGTGGTGGTGACCAATTTCTTTTGGGAGACGGGGTCCATCTAAACGCGGTAGGCATGGATTTGTGGGCTCTGGGGTTGCAGTCAGGAATTGAACGGGCCATAGCGGTTAAGGTTGGGGTTTCGGTTACTTGAGGGGGTCAAGTATCCTCATGGTGGCGGGGGGAGGGGTCCTTGGAGTTGGTGCTGAATTGGCCTGGGGGGTCCGTCGGGATACGGACTCTCCAGTTGGTTTAAGTTTTTGGTTGCGGGTCTGGTGATCTGGGGGAATCTTGGTAATGGTGGGCCAGATTCCTAAGTTGGAAGTGGACAATG
Organism: Ranitomeya imitator; assembly: GCF_032444005.1. Lineage (NCBI taxonomy): Eukaryota > Metazoa > Chordata > Amphibia > Anura > Dendrobatidae > Ranitomeya > Ranitomeya imitator. The sequence goes on along the minus strand of NC_091284.1, from coordinate 680,128,441 downwards.
GTAACCCTTCGGGGTATTTTGGTGCTCTCGAGCCTGTGGGGTAACGGCTGAGAGTAATCTACGGTTGGTCTCTTGTCCACTTGTTCATACTATGGGTGACACCAGATTTTAGCTTCAAGGACCCCTTCCCAGCTGTTTATGGTTATATGTTTTGTTTGTAATAATAACTGCCGCTGTGGCCAATTATATCCAACTTGAGACTCATGTCGTTATTCGGAGGTTGGGAAGGAAAAGGGGTCGGTGATCCCTTGGGAAGGTACTTAATAAGGGGGGTAGTCGACAATACCAATGTCATGTTTCTACATACAGCTTAGAAGGCTTCAGCCAATCTGTTTTTTAATCATCTGATGTCATAGTCCCAATGGAAAATAGATAAATTAGCTGGGTAGAAATGAGCAATTGTAAGTACATAGTGCTATATAATATGATGATTGCAATATATTAAGAGGAGAAAAAAATTGTATACGAGTGCTTCTTTAAGCCTGAGCTTCTAAGTAGTGATGATGCTCCTGTGCCACGAAAAGACTGCCCACAGATCACAAATTGAGTAGTGGCACTGTTGACTGTGTGCTGTCAGGTTGGAGGAGTCTCCCTGTGTTCTGTTAGGAAAGAAAGATTCCCAAAAGAAAGCGGAATTACCAGGAAGTTTGGTGAATCTGTAAAAAAAAAAAAAAAAAAAGACCCTTCTTGAAAAAAACAATGTTTATTTGTAACTAGTGAATAGTGTCTGAATAGTGCACGGCGTCAGCACCCGGCACAACGGGCAAATGCCGGGGCCCTGGGGAGAGAGGGGGGCCCACTCATGCTGTCATAGATACATCTGGGAGAGCAGAGCAGGAGATAACATGCTCTCTCCGCCTATAAAGTCACTGCTGGCTGCGTTCTCTTAACCCCTATGTGCCAGCTCTGACACAAGCATCTTATCACTCAGTGAGTGCAGCCAGGCAGGCACACATAGGGGTTAAGAGAAGGCAGCCAGTGTGACATTGTTTGTGGGGGGAGAGAGCACGTTCTCTGCTCTGATCTCCGCCCCTGGCTGGCTGCCGTGCTGCTGAAGTTATGAGGCAGATTCAGGAGGAGCTCCTAGTCCTACCAGTGCATGAGTGAGTGGCGCTGCTATATACTATGTGGGCTGCGCTGCTATATACTACGTGGGCTGCTATATGCTACGTGGGCTGCTATATACTACATGGGCTGCTATATACTACGTGGGCAGTGTTATATACTACATGGCTGTGTTTATATGCGATCATGAATCGGGGTATGTGTTAAAGGGGGGGCCCACTGAGACTCTTTCGCCCGGGGCCCTCAAAAACCTGGAGCCGGCCCTGTCTGCAAACATGTAAAATTGACACCTGTAATTCATTTGCTCCTGTGGAACTTGTCTGGAATGGTTGCCCCTAATGATCACAAACGTATTTTGGTCTGATCGCTGTCTGAGTGGACAACAGACTGCACATTGATCAATTTTAGTGAAATGGCATGTTCACATGAATAAATTTCTACACCAGGGGTGTCAAACATGCAGCTTGCGGCCGGCGGGCCGCATGCGGCCCCTGAGGCTGCTTCATGCGGTCCGCAGGCACTGTAGACCCTTGGCATTTCTTGCATGCACATTCAATTGAAAATATTTACCTGCTGTGGCTGGGGATGGGGAGGTGGAGCAGCTGTGGGGGAGCTGCGGGTCACAGGAGGCTAGAGCCGGCTGCTGCGTCTCTAACCCCTGTGTCCGATGGTAAAGAGAAATGAATATTCATGACTCTCCACGACCATGGGAGTGGAGAGCTGTGAATATTAATTTCTCATTAATAGCGGGCACAGTGAGTGCAGCCGCCGGCTTCCTGCAGCTGCCGTGTGATCACGTGTGCCCGCTACTAAAAAGAATGAATATTCACTGCTCTCCCTGCCGGGACTATAGTAGCGGGCACACGTGATCGCCCAGCCGCAGGAAGTCAGCTATTGTGCCCACTATTAAAGATCAATGAATTTTCACTGCTCACTCCTATAGTCCCGGCGTGGAGAGCAGTGAGTATTCCGGCAGCTGTGCTCTGCTTGTAGGCAATGCATGACGTTACTGCCATGTGCTGCCTACAAGCATAAATCAGCAGCTTGCATCAGAACAACACGCTGTGAGGGAACGCAGGTAAGGTAAGTAGGATGGCTTCTTTTTTATGTTTTTCTCATGGGGGCCATGCATACCAGGATAGGGATAAGGGGGCCATGCACACCAGGATAGCGATGAGGGTGCTATGCATACCAGGATAGGGATGAGGGGGCCATGCACACCAGGATGGGGATGAGGGGACCTTGCACAACAGTATAAAGACGAGGGAGTCATGCATACCAGAATAGGGATGAGGAGGCCATGCATGCCAGGATAGGTATGAGGGGGCCACGCATACCAGGATAGGGATGAGGGGGCCATGTATACCTGGATTGGGGGGATATTAGTACAGAATTTACCACATTTTTTGCTTCACTTTTTTCTATTTTCCTGCTCTAAAACCTAGAGACATAACTACAATATGGGGACCTGGATGGGGACATGACTATAATATGGGGAAATGACTACAATATGGGGAACTGGCTAGGGACATTGCTACAATATTAACCACATACCAGGAATCATGGACCCATTTGCATTTATTAAAATACTTCAAGACATCATGTTGCCTTATATTCTGTCCCCAGGCCTGTGGCTGCAAATATGGCTGTGAGATGCTGGATCTCTTCTTGGCGACGGTCGCAGATAGCTTAACTCAGCTGCAGCCACACATGTTATGAAGAATCCAGAAGAGATTTTGATTTCTTTAAGAATTCTTGTTGAATACATACAAACAGCAGCAGGTAAAAAAAACTTTCTTCAGACAGGCTAAAAGCACATGTGCCTCTAATGAAGCCAACAGGAGACTGAGACACAGGGAGAAGAAGGAAGTGACATCGCACCCAGCAGAGGGAGACAGAAGGGACAAACTTCATTGAAAGGGAGGATTTCAGCTATGCAAAACACAGGAACACATAGCAACAATAAACAATATGAAAGACTGCAATACAGCGTGTAAAATGTACAGGACAGACTGAAAAAAAAAGTCTCATTAATGGGACATAACACTCCCGGTCTGAAATCTTTAGATTTCATAATTCTTCTGATGTCCTCTGGGGATGTCACTGTAGACCTGAAAAACAAAGGGAAAACAAGCATGTAAGTAATAACAACAACAGTTGTAGTCCAATTGGCATGGTCCAATCTTCAGTTGGAGGCATGAAGTTCTCAACAGCGGAATAGTCAGAGTCCAAACGCGAACCCATCTTCAGATGGGGAAGCCGCAACGTGCAAACACTTCCACCAACCCAACAATCCGCTGGAGAAAGTTCAAATGTTTAAATGTTTAAGCATTGCTGGAGGAATATATGGCTGTACGCTCCCCGCTGTGAGCTGTGTCCATAAACAACGACTTTCATGTGATGCCCTCCTTTGGTAAAAGTAGCACAAGCTCAGTGACTGGACGGAAGAAAATACGAGTTGACCCGCCTTTCGTAACCTTGACTTCTACCTTACAGATCTTCCAGTCATTGCTTGGTGTAACCTTGGTGATAAGACCCATTGGCCAGTCATTGCGATGAGCTTCTTTATCTTTAAGGAGGATGAGGTCTCCCTCTTGGAGATTAGGTTTTACAATCTACCATTTATGACGGCTTTGAAGCAAGTGCAAGTATTCAGTTTTCCAGCCGTGTCAAAAGACATTGGACAAGTGTTGCACCTGTTTCCACTGATGTCTGTAAATGTCCCCGTCCACAAACTCCCCTGGAGGGATTGCTGAAGCTCCAACCTTCTGAGTAAGAAGTGTAGCAGGAGTAAGGTTCATTGGTGCACAGGGGCGGATTATAATGGGGTCAATCTGGGCGGTAGCCCAGGGCCCAGTGGTGTGGGGGGCCCTGGGCTACCGCTCAGATTGCCCGCCGCCATCAGGGCATTACTGCCCTGACTGGCATATAGGCCCGGTGGGCAGAGGGGGCCCTCATCGGGCCCCGTCTCATCTGCTCACCGGGCAGCAGTTAAACGCTATTGATATACGGGCGCGCACCCGCATGTCAATATTTAACAGTCGCCAGCCAATCGGAGGCTGGCAGCTGACATCAGCCGCAGCGCGCATGCCGCCGGAGTCTGATGTCATTGTCAGTCAACGGCGAGTGTGCGCTTCAGCTGCGAAGAGAGAGCTTCGCCGAAGGAGCGTGGATAGCTGAGGAGAAATCTTTTTTTTTTTCTTTACATTGCGAACGGCAATCCGGGGGTCCGGGCCAGTATGCTGGACACTGGGGGCAGAGATGCTGGACACACTGAGGGCAATATGCTGGACACACTGGGGGGCAATATGCTGGACACACTGGGGCAGATTGCTGGACACACTGGGGGCAATATGCTGGACACACTGGGGGCAATATGCTGGACACACTGAGGCAGATTGCTGGACACACTGGGGGCAATATGCTGGACACACTGGGGGCAATATGCTGGACACACTGGGAGCAATATGCTAGACACACTGGGGGCAATATGCTAGACACACTGGGGGCAATATGCTGGACACACTGGGGGCAATATGCTGGACACACTGAGAGCAATATGCTGAAGACATTGAGGCAATATGCTGGAGACACTGGGGGAAATATGCTGGACACACTGAGAGCAATATGCTGGACACACTTGGGGCAATATGCTGGATACACTGGGGGCAATATGCTGGACACACTGGGGCAGATTGCTGGACACACTGGGGGCAATATGCTGGACACACTGTGGGCAATATGCTGGACACACTTGGGGCAATATGCTGGAGACACTGGGGCAGATTGCTGGACACACTGGGGGCAATATGCTGGACACACAGGGGGCAGAAAGCTGGACACACTTGGGGCAATATGCTGGACACACTGTGGGCAATATGCTGGACACACTGTGGGCAATATGCTGGACACACTTGGGGCAATATGCTGGACACACTTGGGGCAATATGCTGGACACACTGGGGGCAATATGCTGGATACACTGGGGGCAATATGCTGGACACACTGGGGGAAGAATTCTGGACACACTGGGGACAATATGCTAGACACACTGTGGGCAATATGCTGGAGACACTGGGGGCAATATGCTGGACACACTTGGGGCAATATGCTGGACACACTGGGGGCAAAATGCTGCACACATGGGGGGCAATATGCTGGACACACTGGGGGCAATATGCTGGACACACTGGGGGCAATATGCTGGACACACTTGGGGCAATATGCTGGAGACACTGGGGCAGATTGCTGGACACACGTGAGGCAATATGCTGGACACACTGGGGCAGATTGCTGGACACACTGGGGGCAGAAAGCTGTACACACTTGGGGCAATATGCTGGACACATTGTGGGCAATATGCTGGACACACTGGGGGCAATATGCTGGACACACTTGGGGCAATATGCTGGAGACACAGGGGCAGATTGCTGGACACACTGGGGGCAATATGCTGGACACACAGGGGGCAGAAAGCTGGACACACTTGGGGCAATATGCTGGATACACTGTGGGCAATATGCTGGACACACTGGGGGCAGGATGCTGGACACACTGGGGCAGAATGCTGGACACACTGGGGGCCGAATACTGGACAAACTGAGGGCAATATGCTGGACACACTGGGGCAGAATGCTAGACACATTGGGTGCAATATGCTGGATACACTGGGGCAGATTGCTGGGCACACTGGGGGCAATATGCTGGACACACTGTGGGCAGGATACTGGACACACTGGAGTAGGATGCTGGACATATTGGGGGCGGAGATGCTGGACATTGGGGCAGAGATGCTGGACACACTGGAGGCAGGACTGGAGACATGGGCAGAATGTAGATACGGGGCCTGATTGGAGACATGGGGCAGAATGAAGGACATGGGGGCAGGATTGGATTATGGGGCAGGATGGATACGATGGAGACAGATGGGGCAGGATGGGGAAATCATATGGGGCAGAATGGATACTCATGAGGGCAGGTTGTGAGAACATATGGCTGGAGCCAGGAATGAGATACACGGGGCCAGGATGGGGGATATTATTATTACCATAGGGGCTAATTAAGGGATATTATTACTGCAGTGATGTATTTATTTTATTTTTTGAGGATACTGTTTTAAATGGGGGGGCGGTCCTGTTACTGTGTAGAGTGACACTATGTCGCCTCATTTTCTTAATGTGGTGTAATGTAGAAGTTGGGAAAAATTAGGTAATGTGTTCTACAAGTGGATCTCGAGATAACTGTGTTATTTCCTGCAGAGACGAGTCCTGGCTGAATGAAGTGATGGCGGTCTGTGCTGGATGAAAGATGAAGGACTTCACCTGGAGACGTCACTGGTGAGTCAGTGTTACCTATACACTGACACTATACACTGTATACTATATACTGAACTGAAGGGTAAATTTACTAGATCAATGGATGTTTGACAGGTTATAGTTTCACACAGCAACTATTTTTCTGGAATAATCTGGTTCAGGTATATGATGACCCCGTCGCATGACCCCGTTACATGACCCCGTCACATAACCGGGGGGCCCACAGTGGCTGAACAGCCCGGGCCCTGGCTACCCTTATTCCACCCCTGTTGGTGCATCAGGGTCCGATGTTACTGGTACCAATGGTCTTGCGTTTATCACGGCAGACACATCAGCCAGGAAGGTAACCAACACTTTATGGGTGAGGGGTAACTTGTGATCCAGCAACATCGAATCTAGGATTCTTCAAGCAATGCCGATCATACGTTCCCAGGATCCTGCCATATGCGAGGAATGTGGAGGGTTGAACACCCAAGTACACCCATTGTCAGTCAAAAAGCTGTCCAACTGTAGTTCTTTGCATGCTTCCACAAAGTTAGTGCCACAGTCAGATCTGAGCTGCTTGACAGGTCCCCGGATAGAAAAGAATCTTCTGAGGGCATTGATGAAACAAGAGGAATCCATGGATTCAATTGCCTCAATGTGAACTGCTCGGATGCTAAGACAGGTGAACAGCACGGCCCACCGCTTACTGTTTGCAGCTCCACCATGGGTCCTTCTTGTAACAACCGACCAAGGGCCAAAAAACATCTACGCCGACGTACGAGAATGGCTGGTCTGTGTTTAGCCGGTCTGCTTGAAGATTTGCCATTTGTTGATTTCCTCTTAATTTTTGACATTTAATGCATTTATGGAGCACTGAGGAGACACATCTCTTCATCCCCACGATCCATAGGCCAGCGGACCTTATAGCGCCTTCGGTAAACGGTCTTCCTTGGTGCTGCACTCGTTCATGATAGTGACGGACCAACAGCGTAGCAATGTAGTGCCGACCCGGGATGATGATAGGATTCTTCTCCTTATCACATAGGTCAGACTTCTCTATATGAACACCCACCTTTTACAATCCGTGATGATCGATCACTGGGTTCAATTCAAACAGAGAACTGTTTTTAGACAGGCTAGTACCCCTTGTGACACTGTCAATCTCGTGACCATATTCTTCTTGTTGAACATCGGATGACAAATTGCTTGGCATGTCTGATATTAGCAATGGTAGGGTGTCCTCTACACATATGCCAGCCACAACACTCTGATGTCTTGTTACCGGCAAAGGAATGGGTGATGTGAATTAGACGAGCTATGGCCCACGCGACAACTGACCATCTTGAGAAGCGCTCAAAGCGGAGAGATCTCAGTTTCAATTTTGGCATCACAGAAGTGTAGTGAGCAGAAATGATTGGACTGATCTCTGTCAGAATCTGGTTCCACCAGCTCGTAAATGTTGTTGAAGTCCCTTGAACTGGAATCCTCGTACAAGAGCCTTGGAGGTCACACCCATATGTTGTCATTGAGTTTAGATGCAGCGGTGAGTCTCGTTCCTCGGTCAGCTGGATTCATGTCAGTAGGGACGTAGTACCACTGGTCAGGGATAAAAAAGCTTCTGATATGCTCTACTCTATTGCTGACATATACATAAAATGGTTTTGTTTGGTTGTAGATGTAACCAAGTACCACTTTATTGTCTGTGTAGAAGGTAAATGAATCAATAGCAACGTCCATATTGTCCTTTATAGCTTCAGCTAACTCCACTGCCAGAACGGCGGCACAAAGTTCGAATCTTGGAACAGAGTGAGCAGGTTTCGGGTTAGTTTTGCCTTACCGAGGATGAATCCACAATGCACCTTGTTATCTTCTTCCAAGGTCTTTAGGTAGGCTATGGCAGATATAGCCTCTGTAGAAGCGTCGGAGAAAATGTGGGCTTCTCTTCTGATGGTGACTGAAAGGGTGCCTAGGGAATAACAACGTGGGACTTGGAAATGCTCTAGGACCTTCAGAGACTTCTTCCACGCCTTCCACCTTTGTTGTTTCTGGGATGGTAGAGGAGTACCCCCAATCCGTACTCTCAGCGGTCAACTGTCTCAACAGTATCTTGCCTTGAAAGGTGATTGCCTTGAATGTGCAATAAACCCAAGAGGATCATAGATGCTGTTCACAACAGATAGGACTCCTCTTTTAGTGAAAGGTTTATCACAAGCTGACACCTGGAAAGTGAACGTGTCTTGCTTAATTTCCCAAAGCAGGCTGCGTTGCATTGGAGGAACGTCAGAACCCAGAACAAGATCCCATACACCAGCAGCGTGATCCTCAGATGGAAATGCTTTCATTACCCTTTTACTTTTGGAGATGATCTTGTGGAGTCTAAGGTTTGCTGTTGACAGCATTTCCTGAGTCCTAGAGAGCAGATCAATTGTCTCTTCACTTGTGGGAAGAGACTTAAGCCCATCATCTACGTAGAAGTTTCTTTCCACAAATAGACAAGCATCAAACCCATACTCTCTCTCACCTTCCTGTGCTGTCCGTCTTAGTCCATAGATGGCCACTGCAGGCGAGGGGCTGTTCCCGAAGACGTGCACCTTCATCCTGTAGTCTATGACCTTGTTGCGGACGTCGTTGTCTTTGTGCCATAGGAATCTGAGGTAGTTTCTGCTGTCTTCTCTCACGATAAAACAATGAAACATTTGTTGACAGGTTCTTGTCTGAAGCGAATCAGTACTCCTATAAGGCTGTTGTTTAGATGAGGCCCAGTGAGGAGCAGGCTATTTAGGGAGATGCCTTCATACTGAGCACTGGAGTCAAACACCACTCTAATTTGGTCGGGTTTGCGTGGATGGTAGACACCAAAGGATGGGAGATACCAGCATTCTTCACCTTCTTTTAGCGGGGGTGCGGGTTCTGCGTGACCTCTGTCGAAGATATTCTGCATGAAGTCGACAAAATATTTCTCCATCTCTGGCCTTCTCTTTAAGGTGCGTTTTAGGGATGAAAACCTTGCTGTTGCTTGTTGCAGATTATCAGGTAGCTCTAAACAGCAAAAGTACAAAAAGAGGATTCAGAGATCCTCAAAAAATTAGAAAAAACAGCAAAACACGGCAGAGGTTCTTACCTGCCTAGGCCTTCAAACAAATGCACTAACAGGATGCAGTGGACCCATGTGGTAAAATAGAAACACAGGTGCAGCATAACCGATGACGCAGCCACTCACCAGCTACCAAACTAATGGAGGGGGCGGCTGCTTGGCACATAGCTGCACATAAAAACTTGTATGTGGCGCTGTTCACACAATGGAGATGCACAGCATCCAGGCAGGCCTAGTAGTGACACCCTTCTATTAGATCAGGCGGGCCTGCCCAGCGCTATCCAAATGCACCCCATGTGCACAGACACCACAGTTTACAAGTAGAAAATGGGCCCAACTGCACCCCGAAAAAAAGTGCAAAAAACACATAAAAAAATATTATGTGAGGTATTGGTTTATATTCTGGCCAAAATACGCAAGCTCATAACCCACGTCAAGGGTCCTCACGCTTATGAGTCCTATCTCTAAACAGCAAAAGTACAAAAAGAGGATTCAGAGATCCTCCAAAAATTAGAAAAAACAGCAAAACACGGCAGAGGTTCTTACCTGCCTAGGCCTTCAAACAAATGCACTAACAGGATGCAGTGGACCCATGTGGTAAAATAGAAACACAGGTGCAGCATAACCGATGACGCAGCCACTCACCAGCTACCAAACTAATGGAGGGGGCGGCTGCTTGGCACATAGCTGCACATAAAAACTTGTATGTGGCGCTGTTCACACAATGGAGATGCACAGCATCCAGGCAGGCCTAGTAGTGACACCCTTCTATTAGATCAGGCGGGCCTGCCCAGCGCTATCCAAATGCACCCCATGTGCACAGACACCACAGTTTACAAGTAGAAAATGGGCCCAACTGCACCCCGAAAAAAAGTGCAAAAAACACATAAAAAAATATTATGTGAGGTATTGGTTTATATTCTGGCCAAAATACGCAAGCTCATAACCCACGTCAAGGGTCCTCACGCTTATGAGTCCTATCTCTAAACAGCAAAAGTACAAAAAGAGGATTCAGAGATCCTCCAAAAATTAGAAAAAACAGCAAAACACGGCAGAGGTTCTTACCTGCCTAGGCCTTCAAACAAATGCACTAACAGGATGCAGTGGACCCATGTGGTAAAATAGAAACACAGGTGCAGCATAACCGATGACGCAGCCACTCACCAGCTACCAAACTAATGGAGGGGGCGGCTGCTTGGCACATAGCTGCACATAAAAACTTGTATGTGGCGCTGTTCACACAATGGAGATGCACAGCATCCAGGCAGGCCTAGTAGTGACACCCTTCTATTAGATCAGGCGGGCCTGCCCAGCGCTATCCAAATGCACCCCATGTGCACAGACACCACAGTTTACAAGTAGAAAATGGGCCCAACTGCACCCCGAAAAAAAGTGCAAAAAACACATAAAAAAATATTATGTGAGGTATTGGTTTATATTCTGGCCAAAATACGCAAGCTCATAACCCACGTCAAGGGTCCTCACGCTTATGAGTCCTATCTCTAAACAGCAAAAGTACAAAAAGAGGATTCAGAGATCCTCCAAAAATTAGAAAAAACAGCAAAACACGGCAGAGGTTCTTACCTGCCTAGGCCTTCAAACAAATGCACTAACAGGATGCAGTGGACCCATGTGGTAAAATAGAAACACAGGTGCAGCATAACCGATGACGCAGCCACTCACCAGCTACCAAACTAATGGAGGGGGCGGCTGCTTGGCACATAGCTGCACATAAAAACTTGTATGTGGCGCTGTTCACACAATGGAGATGCACAGCATCCAGGCAGGCCTAGTAGTGACACCCTTCTATTAGATCAGGCGGGCCTGCCCAGCGCTATCCAAATGCACCCCATGTGCACAGACACCACAGTTTACAAGTAGAAAATGGGCCCAACTGCACCCCGAAAAAAAGTGCAAAAAACACATAAAAAAATATTATGTGAGGTATTGGTTTATATTCTGGCCAAAATACGCAAGCTCATAACCCACGTCAAGGGTCCTCACGCTATGTGCAGCTATGTGCCAAGCAGCCGCCCCCTCCATTAGTTTGGTAGCTGGTGAGTGGCTGCGTCATCGGTTATGCTGCACCTGTGTTTCTATTTTACCACATGGGTCCACTGCATCCTGTTAGTGCATTTGTTTGAAGGCCTAGGCAGGTAAGAACCTCTGCCGTGTTTTGCTGTTTTTTTCAGATTATCAGGTAGCCATGTTCTTGGAGAACGAAAAGGATAAAGTGCTACCCAGCTATTTGAATCGTCTCGGGCGAATTCCTTTTCCATCATCTTTATGAATTCTTTGTCCTCCCTTGCAGGTGCTAGCTGGTTGTCTTGTCTTGTAGAGTTGAACACTGTTGACACGAGGTCATCATTACAGGACAGGAATAAGTTTGTGTCATCAGAGGTTTCTTTCTTCCACTTGTTGTCGCTTATCTTCTCTTTCACCCAGTAATGCTGTGGGCATGGTTGAAAGTAAGTGCTGTGACCATTTGGTAGGACGTGAGCCTTAACCCCTTCATGACCCAGCCTATTTTGACCTTAAAGACCTTGCCGTTTTTTGCAATTCAGACCAGTGTCCCTTCATGAGGTAATAACTCAGGAACGCTTCAATGGATCCTAGCGGTTCTGAGATTGTTTTTTCGTGACATATTGGGCTTCATGTTAGTGATAAATTTAGGTCAATAAATTCTGTGTTTATTTGTGATAAAAACGGAAATTTGGCGAAAATTTTGAAAATTTCGCAATTTTCACATTTTGAATTTTTATTCTGTTAAACCAGAGAGATATGTGACACAAAATAGTTAATAAATAACATTTCCCACACGTCTACTTTACATCAGCACAATTTTGGAAACAAAATTTTTTTTTGCTAGGAAGTTATAAGGGTTAAAATTTGACCAGCGATTTCTCATTTTTACAACGAAATTTACAAAACCATTTTTTTTAGGGACCACCTCACATTTGAAGTCAGTTTGAGGGGTCTATATGGCTGAAAATACCCAAAAGTGACACCATTCTAAAAACTGCACCCCTCAAGGTGCACAAAACCACATTCAAGAAGTTTATTAACCCTTCAGGTGCTTCACAGCAGCAGAAGCAACATGGAAGGAAAAAATGAACATTTTACTTTTTAGTCACAAAAATGATTTTTCAGCAACAATTTTTTTATTTTCCCAATGGTAAAAGGAGAAACTGAACCACGTAAGTTGTTGTCCAATTTGTCCTGAGTACGCTGATACCTCATATGTGGGGGTAAACCACTGTTTGGGCGCACGGCAGGGCTTGGAAGGGAAGGAGCGCCATTTGACTTTTTGAATGAAAAATTGGCTGCACTCTTTAGCGGACACCATGTCACATTTGGAGAGCCCCCGTGTGCCTAAAAATTGGAGCTCCCCCACAAGTGACCCCATTTTGGAAACTAGACGCCCCAAGGAACTTATCTAGATGCATAGTGAGCCCTTTAAACCCCCAGATTCTTCACAAATTGATCCGTAAAAATGAAAAAGTACTTTTTTTTCACAAAAAAAGTTTTTTAGCCTCAATTTTTTCATTTTCACATGGACAACAGGATAAAATGGATCCTAAAATTTGTTTGGCAATTTCTCCTGAGTACACCGATATTTCACATGTGGGGGTAAACCACTGTTTGGGCACATGGTAAGGCTCGGAAGGGAAGGAGCGCCATTTGACTTTTTGAATGAAAAATTATCTCCATCGTTAGCGGACACCATGTCGCGCTTGGAGAGACCCTGTGTGCTTAAACATTGGAGCTCCCCCACAAGTGACCCCATTTTGGAAACTGGACCCCCCAAGGAACTTATCTAGATGCCTAGTGAGCACTTTAAACCCTCAAGTGCTTCACAAATTGATCCGTAAAAATGAAAAAGTACTTTTTTTTCACAAAAAATTTATTTTCGCCTCAATTTTTTCATTTTCACATGGGCAACAGGATAAAATGGATCCTAAAATTTGTTGAGCAATTTCTCCCGAGTACGCCGATACCTCATATGTGGGGGTAAACCACTGTTTGGGCACACGGCAGGGCTCGGAAGGGAAGGCGCGCCTTTTAACTTTTTGAATGGAAAATTAGCTCCAATTGTTAGCGGACACCATGTCGCATTTGGAGAGCCCCTGTGTGCCTATGCAATGGAGCTCCCCCACAAGTGACCCCATTTTGGAAACTAGACCCCCCAAGGAACTTACCTAGATGCATACTGAGCACTTTAAACCCCCAGGTGCTTCACAGAAGTTTATAATGCAGAGCCATGAAAATAAAAAATAATTTTTATTTTCTCAAAAATGATTTTTTAGCCTGGAATTTCCTATTTTGCCAATGGTAATAGGAGAAATCGGACGACAAATGTTGTTGTCCAGTTTGTCCTGAGTATGCAGATACCCCATATGTGGGGGTAAACCACTGTTTGGGCGCACGGCAGGGCTTAGAAGGGAAGGCACGCCATTTGGCTTTTTAAATGGAAAATTATCTCCAATCATTAGCGGACACCATGTCGCGTTTGGAGAGCCCCTGTGTGCCTAAACATTGGAGATCCCCCACAAATTACCCCATTTTGGAAACTAGACCCCCAAAGGAACTAATCTAGATGTGTAGTGAGCACTTTGAACCCTCAAGTGCTTCACAGAAGTTTATAACGCAGAGCCATGAAAATAAAATAAAAAAATTATTTTCTCAAAAATGAATTTTAGCCCGCAATTTTTTATTTTCCCAAGGGTAACAGGAGAAATTTGACCCCAAAAGTTGTTGTCCAGTTTCTCCTGAGTACGCTGATACCCCATGTGTGGGGGTAAACCACTGTTTGGGCACACGTGGGGGCTCAGAAGGGAAGTAGTGACTTTTGAAATGCAGACTTTGATGGAATGGTCTGCGGGCGTCACGTTGCGTTTGCAGAGCCCCTGGTGTGCCTAAACAGTAGAAACCCCCCACAAGTGACCCCATTTTGGAAACTAGACCCCCAAAGGAACTTATCTAGATGTGTGGTGAGCACTTTCAACCCCCAAGTGCTTTACAGAAGTTTATAACGCAGAGCCGTGAAAATAATAAATACGTTTTCTTTCCTCAAAAATAATTTTTTAGCCCAGAATTTTTTATTTTCCCAAGGGTTACAGGAGAAATTGGACCACAAAAGTTGTTGTCCAGTTTCTCCTGAGTACGCTGATACCCCATGTGTGGGGGTAAACCACTGTTTGGGCACACGTGGGGGCTCAGAAGGGAAGTAGTGACTTTTGAAATGCAGACTTTGATGGAATGGTCTGCGGGCGTCACGTTGCGTTTGCAGAGCCCCTGGTGTGCCTAAACAGTAGAAACCCCCCACAAGTGACCCCATTTTGGAAACTAGACCCCCAAAGGAACTTATCTAGATGTGTGGTGAGCACTTTCAACCCCCAAGTGCTTTACAGAAGTTTATAACGCAGAGCCGTGAAAATAATAAATACGTTTTCTTTCCTCAAAAATAATTTTTTAGCCCAGAATTTTTTATTTTCCCAAGGGTTACAGGAGAAATTGGACCACAAAAGTTGTTGTCCAGTTTCTCCTGAGTACGCTGATACCCCATGTGTGGGGGTAAACCACTGTTTGGGCACACGTGGGGGCTCAGAAGGGAAGTAGTGACTTTTGAAATGCAGACTTTGATGGAATGGTCTGCGGGCGTCACGTTGCGTTTGCAGAGCCCCTGGTGTGCCTAAACAGTAGAAACCCCCCACAAGTGACCCCATTTTGGAAACTAGACCCCCAAAGGAACTTATCTAGATGTGTGGTGAGCACTTTAAACCCCCAAGTGCTTTACAGAAGTTTATAACGCAGAGCCGTGAAAATAATAAATACGTTTTCTTTCCTCAAAAATAATTTTTTAGCCCAGAATTTTTTATTTTCCCAAGGGTTACAGGAGAAATTGGACCACAAAGGTTGTTGTCCAGTTTCTCCTGAGTACGCTGATACCCCATGTGTGGGGGTAAACCACTGTTTGGGCACACGTGGGGGCTCAGAAGGGAAGTAGTGACTTTTGAAATGCAGACTTTGATGGAATGGTCTGCGGGCGTCACGTTGCGTTTGCAGAGCCCCTGGTGTGCCTAAACAGTAGAAACCCCCCACAAGTGACCCCATTTTGGAAACTAGACCCCCAAAGGAACTTATCTAGATGTGTGGTGAGCACTTTCAACCCCCAAGTGCTTTACAGAAGTTTATAACGCAGAGCCGTGAAAATAATAAATACGTTTTCTTTCCTCAAAAATAATTTTTTAGCCCAGAATTTTTTATTTTCCCAAGGGTTACAGGAGAAATTGGACCACAAAAGTTGTTGTCCAGTTTCTCCTGAGTACGCTGATACCCCATGTGTGGGGGTAAACCACTGTTTGGGCACACGTGGGGGCTCAGAAGGGAAGTAGTGACTTTTGAAATGCAGACGTTGATGGAATGGTCTGCGGGCGTCACGTTGCGTTTGCAGAGCCCCTGGTGTGCCTAAACAGTAGAAACCCCCCACAAGTGACCCCATTTTGGAAACTAGACCCCCCAAGGAACTTATCTAGATATGTGGTGAGCACTTTGAACCCCCAAGTGCTTCACAGACGTTTACAACGCAGAGCTGTGAAAATAAAAAATCATTTTTCTTTCCTCAAAAATGATGTTTTAGCAAGCAATTTTTTTATTTTCTCAAGGGTAACAGGAGAAATTGGACCCCAGTAATTGTTGCGCAGTTTGTCCTGAGTATGCTGGTACCCCATATGTGGGGGTAAACCACTGTTTGGGCACACGTCGGGGTTCGGAAGTGAGGGAGCACCATTTGAATTTTTGAATACAAGATTGGCTGGAATCAATGGTGGCGCCATGTTGCGTTTGGAGACCCCCTGAAGTGCCTAAACAGTGGAAACCCCTCAATTCTACCTCCAACACTAACCCCAACACACCCCTAACCCTAATCCCAACTGTAGCCATAACCCTAATCACAACCCTAACCCCAACACACCCCTAACCACAACCCTAACCCCAACACACCCCTAACCCTAACCACAACCCTAATTCCAACCCAACCCTAAGGCTATGTGCCAACGTTGCGGATTCGTATGAGATTTTTCAGCACCATTTTTGAAAAATCCGCGGGTAAAAGGCACTACGTTTTACCTGCGGATTTTCCGCGGATTTCCAGTGTTTTTTCTGCGGATTTCACCTGCGGATTCCTATTGAGGAACAGGTGTAAAACGCCGCGGAATCCGCACAAAGAATTGGCATGCTGCGGAAAATACAACGCAGCGTTCCCGCGCGGTATTTTCCGCACCATGGGCACAGCGGATTTGGTTTTCCATATGTTTACATGGTACTGTAAACCTGATGGAACACTGCTGCGGATCCTCAGCCAAATCCGCACCGTGTGCACATAGCCTAATTCTAAAGGTATGTGCACACGCTGCAGAAAATGCTGCGGATCCGCAGCAGTTTCCCATGAGTTTACAGTTCAATGTGAACCTATGGGAACCAAAAATCGCTGTACACATGCTGCGGAAAAACTGCACGGAAACGCAGCGGTTTACATTCCGCAGCATGTCACTTCTTTCTGCGGATTCCGCAGCGGTTTTACAACTGCTCCAATAGAAAATCGCAGTTGTAAAACCGCAGTGAAATGCGCAGAAAAACCGCGGTAAATCCACCATAAATCCGCAGCGGTTTAGCACTGTGG